>NW_019154115.1:16162067-16298133 GCF_002288905.1 Enhydra lutris kenyoni | reverse complement strand
CATTATTTCTGCTTGAGTTCACTAGTTTCAAATATTAACTTTTAATTACCTGCAATGAAGACAACAAACACAGGGCTATGGGTTCAAGGACAGACTTAGACCTCTATAGGAGCTCTGAGTCAGTAATGAGAGTCTACTGGCTTCTCTGCAAGAGGCAAAGACTCTTCTGGTGAGGCAGATAACATAACCAGTTAGTTCATCTGCTGAAACTAGTTTCCCAAGCTACCTAGACATCCAACAACAGACCTCATGCATCTTAGTTTCTTTCCCTCCCAAACACCCAACAAATAACCATTTGAAAAGTTTTCCTTAATAAAGTACAATCTTCCCATACATTATTTCTGCTTGAGTTCACTAGTTTCAAATATTAACTTTTAATTACCTGCAATGAAGACAACAAACACAGGGCTATGGGTTCAAGGACAGACTTAGACCTCTATAGGAGCTCTGAGTCAGTAATGAGAGTCTACTGGCTTCTCTGCAAGAGGCAAAGACTCTTCTGGTGAGGCAGATAACATAACCAGTTAGTTCATCTGCTGAAACTAGTTTCCCAAGCTACCTAGACATCCAACAACAGACCTCATGCATCTTAGTTTCTTTCCCTCCCAAACACCCAACAAATAACCATTTGAAAAGTTTTCCTTAATAAAGTACAATCTTCCCATGGAGAATAAGCATGGTCAGGAGCTTATCACTTCCTCTTACTATGATGTAGTAAGAAATATGTGTTTGGTATTTATACCCAGTTCCCGACACAGAGCTCCCAAATGTTATTCATAATAAGCCCCTTTAAGCCATACCTAAGTTTATGCTAAAAGGTGATACTTGGAGGATAGGGGGCTGGATGCCACAGGGAACAGCCATGTGATTAGAGGGCTGGAACTTTCAGCCCTACCCCCTGACCTCCAGGAGAAGACTGGGAACTGAGTTCAATAGCCAATAACTTACTCAATCATGCCTATATAACAGGACCCCCACGGAAACCCTAAACAATGGGGTTTGGAGAGCTTCCAATAAATGGAGGTACTGAGAGGTTGATGCAACCGGAGAGGGCATGGAATCTCTGTGCCCCTTTCTCATACCTTGACCTATGTCCCTCTTTACCTGGCTGTTCATCTGTATTCTTTACAATATCCTGTATAATAAACCAATAAATATAAGTAAATGTTTCCCTGGGTTTTGTGAGCTGTTCTAGCAAATCATCAGTCATGGGAACCCACAAGTTAGAGCTGGTTGGTCAGAAGTAGAGGTGATGACCTGGAACTTGCAATTGGTATCTGAAGTGGGGGCAGTCTTGTGGGATTGAGCCCTTAACTTGCGGGGTCTGTACTAACTTGGGGCAGTCAGTGCCAGAAATGAGTTAAATCTACTATGTGTAGAACATATAGTCAGTATCCACAGAGAACTGAATTGCGTGGTGTGGAAAAGCTCACACAACTGGTGTCAGAACAGCATTTTTCGGGCGCCTGGGTGGCTCAGTGGGTTAAAGCCTCTGCCTTCGGCTCAGGTCATGATCTCAGGGTCCTGGGATCGAGGCCCACATTGGGCTTTCTGCTCAGTGGGGAGCCTGCTTCCCCCTCTCTCTCTATCTGCCTCTCTGCCTATTTGTGATTTCTGTCTGTCAAATAAATAAATAAAATCTTAAAAAAAACCCAGCATTTTTCTTTATCTCTCTTCTATCATTCAAGGTAACTTCCAGTTGACCTCCTTTCTCATAACTCCTTATTCAAAAGCAAAAATTTAATGAATAACTACTGTCTGCTGAGCGCAGATTAAGTGATGGGGAGTCAAGCCTGATGCAGAGAGTTCTTATATTCAGTGATAATTGGTATCACAATCTCACTTGGGGAAGGAGGCAGAAACCACTAACCACAGTATACAGAAGAGCAGCCGGCAAAGAATACTACATGCCTATCAACAGAAGAAGGGCTAAACAAACTGTACATCCAAAAGATGGAATGCTTTTCATCAAGAAGTAGCAAATTACTGATATACAAAAATATGGATGAATCTCAGAAAATTATGTTGGATGAAAGAAGTCAGACACAAAAGAGTACATTTAATGTTATTTCATTTATATAAAGTTCAAAACAAGGAAATTAATCTACGGTGACAGAAGCAGTTGCCTCTGTGGAAGGTGGGGTGGATTGACTAGAACGGAGCACAAGGAACCCAGCTGGAGAAAGATGGTGTTCTGTATCTTGATAGGGTTGGTGGTTACATATGTATATCCATTTGTCAAAACTCATCCCATGGTATACTTTAAATCTGTCCATTTTATTGTATGTAAATTATTCCTTGATTTATAAAAAAATATGCTAAAGGGTAATAGTGGACAAAGCAACTTGCTTTGAGTCTGATCAGGAACGATTTCACAAAGGGTAACATTTGAGCAGGACCTTGGAGGAGGAATAGGATGCTTTCTTTCTGGTTGGAACTAACAAAAGCAAGTATGTGGAAGTATGAAAGTCCACCGTGTGTCATAATAGAGATCTCAGGGATGTGCTTGAGAATGTCTGGAGAGGGAAGATAGGGAATTGTAGGAGGCAGGAAAAAGTGGCTGCGATCAGATTGTGAAAGGCCTTGAACGATGTGCAC
This sequence comes from Enhydra lutris kenyoni, assembly GCF_002288905.1. Taxonomy (NCBI): domain Eukaryota; kingdom Metazoa; phylum Chordata; class Mammalia; order Carnivora; family Mustelidae; genus Enhydra; species Enhydra lutris. Next base: position 16,295,535 of record NW_019154115.1, on the reverse strand, counting down.
TTTCTAATAAGGACAACAGAAATCATGGTGCCTAGAGTATAGTTTTATCTGATTATATAAACAACGTATGCTCATTTAAAAAATTTAAAATAATATATATAGAGAGCCAAACTCCCCCATAATCCCAACTCCCAAAATAAGCATTGTTAACAATTCAGTTTCATCTTTCCAGCCTTTATGTACCTGTGTGTATATTTTAATATTCATTTTTCATCAAATGGACCAATAGGATACATATTGTAAGCTCTACAAGGGCTATGAACATGCCTACCTACTTTCACTCTCACATTCTCAGTATCTAGCACGGTGTCTGGCCTAAGAAATATTTGGTGAATGAAAGAATGATATTGCTTTTGTTTTCTAACATGTTCCAAACATCCTAATTCTTTTTTTTTTTTTTAAAGATTTTATTTATTTGTCAGAGAGAGAGAGTACACAAGCAGGGGGAGGGGCAGGCAGAGGGAGAAGCAAGCTCTCTGCTAAGCAAGGAACCCGGTATGGGACTCAATTCCAGGGCCCAGGATCACGACCTGAGCTGAAGGCAGACGCTTAACCAAACGAGCCACCCAAGCGTCCCCATCTTCATTCTTTTTAATGGCTGTAAAGAATTCTGCTCTTCAAGGTCTATCATGTCCTGACAGACACTGTTGAAAATTTCTTACCCTTACAATACTACTGCAAGATGCTTTTGCACTTGAATATATTTCAATAGGATAAATTCCCGGAAAAAAAAAATTCCTGGTTCAAAATATGCATATCTCAAAATTTTGTAGATATAATGAATTATGCTAAATCTTTACCCAAAGGGCTGTACTAATTTGCTTTCTCACAACATATGTTGCTTCTACCATATGTTCAACAATCCTTGATAATATCAATATTTTTCATCTTTGACAATCTGATAATTTAAAAATTATTAGCTTGTTTTATATTTCTTTTATTAATAATTTAGCATTTTATCTTATATTTATTGGCTATTACATTTTATCTGTGAATTACCTATTTATGTCCATGGATCACTTCACTAAATCATCTTTTTTTATTTATAGAAGTTTCTTATATATTATAGGTGGCAACTCTTTGTAATATAAGCCAAAGATATTTCTCCCAGTCCTCTTTGTTTAGGGTATCTTTTGCTGTTTTGAATTTTATGAAGTCAAATCTGTCCATTTTTTTCCCTTTGTGATTTATAATGAAGTGCTCAGAAATACTCTATCCACCTTAAGATTATGAAACTACAGTTGACCCCCGAGCAACACAAGTTTGAACTGGGCTGGTCCACTTATAGGCAGACTTTTTTCAATAAGCATATTGAAAAAATTTTGAGGACTTGCAACAATTTGAAAAAACTTGTAGACAAACTGCATAGATGAGAATTATCAAGAAAATTTAAATGCTGGGTGTGTCATGTATAAAATAGATATAGATACTAGTCTACTTTATCATTTACTTCCATAAAACATATACACATCTATTGTAAAAAGTTAAAATTTATCACAATTTATGCAGAGACTGTACATGGCACCATTCAGTCAAGAGAAAGGTAAACAAATAAAGATGCAGTATTAAACCTTCACTGCATGAAATTTACTGCAGTACATATTGTACTGCCATAATCATTTCACAGCCACCTCCTGCGGCTATTTAGGTGAACTGAAGTGTGGCCAGTATCCGCTTAAAATGCTGGGGGATGGTAATCATCACCGCATGACCAATTCACCTCTCCAGTAAAATTGCATCTCACAGTAAAAGGTGAGCCCTCCTGTTCTCACATATTTTCCATTATGCTCAGTGCAATACTATAAACTTTGAATAACACTAGAGGACCCTTACGGAGTGCCACTAGTGATGCTGGAAGTGCTCCCAAGAAACAGAAAAAAGTCATGACATTATGAGGAAAAACTGCATTGCTTGATATGTACCATAGTTTGAGACTGCGGCTATGGCTGCCTGCCATTTCAAGGTAAATTAATCCAGTGTAAGGACAATGGTGGTGGTGGTGGGGGAATTCACAAAGCTGTCACTGGGGCTATGCTAGCAGGTGCAAAATCCTTGCACTTTTTTTTTTGCAAAATACCTTCATTTTGTATTGAAAATGCGGCTTTTATGTGAGTGCAGCATTGCTATAAGACATTCCTATAGATTCTAAAATGATTTGAGAAAAAGCAGTCATTATATGATAACTTAGAGCGAAAGGAAGGTGAAGGATCTAAAGCTGGAGAACTTAATGCTAGCAAAAAGGGGCTTGATAATTTTAGAAAGAGGTTTGGCTGAAAAAGTGTCAAGGTAACAAGAGAGGCAACAGATGAGCTCCCACTCACCATTAAGAAAATCACTATTGAGAAAGAATACTTGCCTGAACGGGTTTGTAATGCAGACAAAAGTGCCCAATCCTAGAAAAAAAAAAAAAGCCCCAAAGGACATTTCTTTCTTTCTTTTTTTAAAGATTTTATTTATTTATTTGAGAGAGAGAGAGAGAGGGCAAGCACAAGCGGGGGTTGGGCAGAGGGAGAGGGGGAAGCAGACTCCCCGCTGGGCAGGGAGACCAACATGGGACCGGATTACAGGACCCAGAGATCATGACCTGAGCCGAAGGGAGCTGCTTGACTGACTGAGCCACCCAGGCATGCCCCAAAAGACATTCCTTAATAAAGAATTGAGCACCAAGATTTAAGGCAAAAAGTAATAGGTTAACTACTGTTTTGTCCAAATGCAATCAGGTTTATGGATCAGGACAGTCCTTATCTAGAATGCTACTAAGCCCCAAGCTTTGAAAGGAAAAGATAAATACCGGCGGCCAGTCTCTTGGTTGTATAAGGAGGCTTGGACGATGAGAAATCTTTTTCTGGATTGGTTCCATCAATGCCCCTGAAGTCAGAAAGTACCTGGCCAGTAAGTGATTGCCTTTTTTTTTTTTTAAGTTTGTTTGTTTACTTATTTATTTTCGGTAATCTCTAGACCCAACATGGAGCTTGAATTTATGACCCCAAGATAGAGATTTGCATGTTCTTCCGACTGAGCCAGCCAGGTGCCCCAGTAAGTGACTGCCTTTTAAAGTTCTTTTTTTGGGGTGGGGGGGGATGGGAGGGGCAGAGGGAGAGAGAGAATTTTAAGCAGGCTCCATGCCCAGCACAGAGTCTGATGAGGGGCTCAATCTCAAGACCCTGAGATCATGACCTGAGCCAAAATCAAGAGTCAGACACTTAACTGACCAAGCCATCCAGGTGCCCCTAAAGTTCTTTTTTTTTTTTTAATTAATTAATGTATTTTTTTATTTCTTTTCAGTGTAACAGAATTCATTGTTTATGCACCACACCCAGTGCTCCATGCAATACGTGCCCTCCGTAATACCCACCACCTGGCTCCCCCAACCTCCCCCCCGCCCCTGCCCCTTCAAAACCCTCAGATTGTTTTTCAGAGTCCATAGTCTCTCATGGTTCATCTCCCCTTCCAATTTCCCTCAACTCCCTTCTCCTCTCCATCTCCCCATGTCCTCCATGCTATTTGTTATGCTCCACAAATAAGTGAAACCATATGATAATTGACTCTCTCTGCTTGACTTATTTCACTCAGCATAATCTCTTCCAGTCCCATCCATGTTGATACAAAAGTTGGGTATTCATCCTTTCTGATGGAGGCATAATACTCCATAGTGTATATGGACCACATCTTCCTTATCCATTGGTCCATTGAAGGGCATCTTGGTTCTTTCCACAGTTTGGCGACCGTGGCCATTGCTGCTATAAACATTGGGGTAGAGATGGCCCTTCTTTTCCCTACATCTGTATCTTTGGGGTAAATACCCAGTAGTGCAATGGCAGGGTCATAGGGAAGCTTTATTTTTAATTTCTTAAGGAATCTCCACACTGTTTTCCAAAGTGGCTGCACCAACTTGCATTCCCACCAACAGTGTAAGAGGGTTCCCCTTTCTCCACATCCTCCCCAACACACGTTGTTTCCTGTCTTGCTAATTTTGGCCATTCTAACTGGTGTAAGGTGGTATCTCTATGTGGTTTTAATTTGAATTTCCCTGATGGCTAGTGATGATGAACATTTTTTCATGTCTCTGATAGCCATTTATATGTCTTCATTGGAGAAGTGTCTGTTCATGTCTTCTGCCCATTTTTTGACATGATTATCTGTTTTGTGTGTGTTGAGTTTAAGAAGTTCTTTGTAGATCCTGGATATCAACCTTTTGTCTGTACTGTCATTTGTAAATATCTTCTCCCATTCTGTGGGTTGCCTCTTTGTTTTGTTGACTGTTTCCTTTGCTGTGCAGAAGCTTTTGATCTTGATGAAGTCCCAAAAGTTCATTTTTGCTTTTGTTTCCTTTGCCTTTGGAGACATATCTTGAAAGAAGTTGCTGTAGTAGATATCGAAGAGGTTATACCTATGTTCTCCTCTAGGATTCTGATGGATTCCTATCTCACGTTGAGGTCTTTTATCCATTTTGAGTTTATTTTTGTGTACGGTGTAAGAGAATGGTTGAGTTTCATTCTTCTACATATAGCTGTCCAATTTTCCCAGCACCATTTATTGAAGAGACTGTCTTTTTTCCACTGTATATTTTTTTCCTGCTTCATCGAAGATTATTTGACCATAGAGTTGAGGGTCCATATCTGGGCTCTCTACTCTGTTCCACTGGTCTATGTGTCTGTTTTTATGCCAGTACTATGCTGTCTTGGTGATCACAGCTTTGTAGTAAAGCTTGAAATCAGGTAACGTGATGCCCCCAGTTTTTTCTTTTTCAACATTTCCTTAGCCCCCTAAAGTTCTTTTGATAGTGAACAATTTTTCTGGCCACCCAGAACCCCATGAGTTCAACACAGAAGGTGTCAAAGTGAATTACTTACCCCCAAACACAAACAACATCTCTAATTCAGTCTCTAGATCAGGGGGTCATAAGACGTTTAAAGCTCGTGACACATGGTATCTTATGGAAAGTACCATTATCACTGTGGAAAAAAGCCCTGACAGGGAAAACATCATGAAAGTCTGAAAGGATCATACCATCAAAGATGCCATCATTGTTCTAGGAAAAGCCATGCAAGCATCAAGCCAGAAATAATAAATTCCTCCTAGAGAAAACTGACCAGATGTTGTGCATGACTTCACAGGATTTATAACAGAACCAATCAAGGAAATCATGAAGGAGGTTGTGGATATGGCAATAAAGGTGAGAGTTTCAAGATATAGATCTTGGAGAAACTCAAGAGCTCATACACATCACGTCAGAGGAATGAACGGAAGATGACTTGACGGAGATGAGAGCTTCGGAACCAGTGCCAGACAATGAGGAAGGAGACATGGAAGAAGTAGTGCCAGAAAACAAGTTGATGTTAGACAATCTGGCAGAATGGTTCTGATTATTCAACACTGCTTTGATTTCTACAACATGGACCCTTCTATGATTCAGGCACTGAAACTAAAGCAAATGGTGAAAGAAGAATTGGTACCATATAGAAACATTTTTAGAGAAATGAAAAAAAATTCAGACAGAACTTATGATGTATTTGCATAAAGTCCCACCGAGTGTGCCTGCCTCTCTCCTGACTCCTTCATGTCTTCCCCCTCTGCCAGATACAGCAAGACCAACCCTTCCTCTTCCTTCTCCTCCTCAGCCCACTCAATGTGAAGATGATGAGGATGAAGACCTTTATGATGATTCACTTCCACTTAATTAATAGTACTAATCATCATGCCATACAGTCAATAAACTTTTCTGTTGTGTATGTGTCTTCATATGAAAACCTAATGAACGCAGGACAAGAACTGTGTGAGATACTTCTGTGTCACCATTGCCAGCATCACCCAGGGGTTCATCACATAGAACATCGCCCATGAAACTGGGAGGGAGTGGACAGCCCATCCTCACAAAGGTATAGGTGAGTGATAGTTAATATAAAATTAACAATGTTTTAGTTCCCTTTTTTAGAACTTGGCTTTCAAGAATTAAAGTATGCCTCTCATAATTGCAGCAACTGCATATCAGCCTATCATCACCAATGGCTTTAAAAAAAAAAAAAAGCGTAACAATGTTTCCAATACTGTATTATGAATAGGACTATAATACTGTATGTCATAAAAATTTTACAACAGTTCATTCATTAGTGTGTAGGCTAGGCTGCCATGAAGCAATCTTATTGCTGCTTCTTCATTATCAAGGAATTGCTATTCATTATCCATGAGTCGTTATACCTTAAATAAATACACATTTCTTTTTCACATTATCTTTTCAGTTTTGATGTCTAGTGTTAGTAATACATATAACATCTACAGTGTTTTGAATCATATAAGAGAATATTGATGTAGGTACTGACAAGACTATTCATCTTGTAAACACACAATATAAGCTTAGTGTTAATAAATATAGTAAGTGCTATAAATGTATTTTCTCTCTTTTTTTTTTTTTTAATTTGAGAGAGAGAGCTCAAGTCAGGGAGGAGGGGCAAGAGGAAGAAGGAGAAGCAGACTCCCCACTGAGCAGGGAGCCTGACAAGAGGCTCAATCCCAGGCCCCCAAGATCATAAGCTGAGTGAAAGACAGATGGTTAACCACCCAAGGCATCTCTCTTATGATTTTTTTAAATAACATTTTCCCTAGCTTACTTTAAGAAAACAGTATGTAATACATATAACATATAAAATATGTGATAATCATCTATTTATATCAGTAAGGCTTCCAGTCAACAGGAGGCGAGTGGTAGTTGAGTTTTTAGAGAATCAAAAGTTGGGACGCCTGGGTGGCTCAGTTGGTTAAGCAGCTGCCTTCAGCTCAGGTCATGATCCCAGTGTCCTGGGATCGAGTCCCACATCGGGCTCCTTGCTCATCAGGGAGCCTGCTTCTCCCTCTGCCTCTGCCTGCCATTCTGTCTGCCTGTGCTTGCTCTCTCTCCCTCTCTCTCTCTCTGACAAATAAATAAATAAAATCTTTAAAAAAAAAAAAAAGTTATGCATAGATTTTCAACTACATGCGGAGTGGATGGGAGGGTCAACAGCTCTAATTCCTGCATTGTTTAAGATCAACTATATTCTTTTTTTTTTTTTTAGTTATTTTATAGTTTCACTGCATTTGAATTTTTCATTTTGTTTTATAGTAAAAGCAAAATAAGGACCTGGCTTTACTTTCTCCTCCCCCCTCAAATATAATCAAATAAAACATCAAATAGCCCATTTATTGAAAAACTGATTCTTCTTCTATTAATTTGAAATGCCAATTATGTTATATACTGGATTTTCATATACACACGAGCCTGCTCTGGAATCTTCTATCCACTTCCATTATTGTAGATTTATGGTATATTTTGGTATCTATTAGGATAAACAGATTAAGATTTTAAATATGCTTTATTCTATGAAAGTAGCATTGTTAGGTACTAGGTAAATTACAAACAAGACATAAGCTTATTTATCATGTTAAAAAGTTTAAATATTGATATACTGAGTCTCCTTTCAGAGTGTGTTAAATAGACATTTAATACAGAGAATTGCCTTTTCTTTCATGACTTTTGTTCAGTTATTACAGAACAAAATGTTTTGTGTAGAATACTGATTCTGTATTAATTGCCTATAAGCTCATTGTCAATAAACATGTACAAATTGCAATTTTTTCCCCCCTATGTTTGCCTTGGTTTTATTTGAATGTATTTTATATCTGTTGACTCTAGTAAGAACAATTTTAGGTTTATAATTTGAATGTTTGTTTGATCACATTTCATAATAATTCATTTTTGTATTTTCAAAAGTATTGATCTGTAATGGATTAGAAAGTTGTTTTTTTTTTAAATGGCCATTCACTACAGAGTTTGAGCAGCAAACTCGTTCTAGAGAACCAACCAATTTCAATTTCCGATTGTTTGCTGCAACAGAGAAACATGATTAATTTTTGTATCAAAAACTGAGCCTTCTATCTCATAACCCTGCTAAAATCACTGAGTAGTTTCAGTCACCTTTTTATAGCTTCCTTAGGACTTTCTCCAGCAATAATTTATATTATCTGAAAATAGAGAATTTTATTTCTTCCTTTCCAATCTGATGGCTTATTTCCTTTTCTTGTCTTTTTGTACAGGCTAGGACCTCCAGTACAATGTTGAATCAAAGTGGGGAGAGTGGACATCCTTGGCTTGTTTCCAATCTTAGTGGAGAAAGCATTCAGTCTTTTATCACTAGGTATGGCCTTAGATATAGATTTTCATTTCATTAGGGAAATTTCTTTCTAGACCTAGCTTGCCAAGAGTTGTTGTCGTTTAATAAAAAATAAATTAGAGGTTAGATTTTGTCAGAAGCTTTTTTTGTATCTATTGATATAATCATATGTTTTAGTCTGTTATCATGGTGAACTCATGATATTTATATGTTAAACTAATCTTGGTCATATGTATTACTGAACTCAATTTCCTAAAATATTGTTGAAGATTTTTACACATATATACATGAGAAATACTGGTCTGTAGTTTTGTTTTTATTTTTTTGTTTTCATTTATAATAAAATACCTTTGCCTGGCTTTGTTACCAAGTAATTTTGGTAACACTCATAGAATGAATTGAAAAGTGTACCATCTCTTCTATTTTCTAGAATAGTTTGTGTAGAATTGGTATTGTTTCTTCCTCTTTGGTAGAATTCTCTGATGAAGGCTTCTAGGAATTTCTCTCATGAAACTACAAATTCAATTTCTTTAATAGATACAGGGGATTTCTAGTTTAGCTCCCACATGTAAAGAGCTTGGAAGCTGTCACTCCCATCCTTACAAGAAAACACTAAACAAAATAAAAATCAATAATGTCTTGTAGCTGTTGGAGAACTGAGTCCTCAGGACAAGCCATAACCCTGAAATCTGGAGACACAGGTGAATCTAGAGTCATAACTGAAATTTGGTTGCCTAGAGCAGAAGCCACTAGAGCCATAAATTGGTAAGGAACCCTTAAATGTTAATTTTGACAAGCTGCTGGAGTCTGATTGTGGAATAGCGTAACAGTCAGAAATTCCCAAGACTAGCACACAATCTTAGGAGGCTCACATTTTTGTAGGTTTTACCTCCAACACTACCAGAATCTCATAGTCAATCTTCCATAGCTCTGGCAGGGTAAGGGTAAGAGCAATCATTGTAAAATATGTCCAGCGTTCTCCATAACAAAGACCTACTGTCCAGAGAAAAAGACCTTCTAAGAGCCTTAGCATATCTAGGGGAAAGGGCATTTCTCCTACTCTAGCCCTCCTTGTCTTTCCTGTCTTTCCTTTGGGGGTAAAAAGCTAAAAGACATTTAGTCTAAGGATGCAAGCCCACTAAAAAAACTGATTAATTTTTTTTTTAAGAGATAAGAGAAAGCATCTGAATGCAGGGACAAGGGCGGGGGAGGGATGCCGAGGGGGGGGGGGGGGGTGAGAAGACAGAGAGAAAACCCCAAGCAGGCCCCATGCTCAGTGAGGAGCCCATTGTGGGGTTTAATCTCAAAACACCAAGACCATGATCTGAGCTGAAATCAAAGAATCGGACATCCAAAGGACTAAGCCACTCAGGTGCTCCTAAGAAACTGAAATTAATCTTAAGATTATAGGACACATACTTTCTCTTACATCTTACTGCCAAACCAAAAGATTTCCAATATAATAACCAGGGATTATAGCTGAAAGAGCTGTAAGACACAGACTTTCTTTGATGAAGAGCATATAGGGAAGCCCAAAGTCCAGGTGGCAGACAAAACAAGGCCACTAGAGGAATCTGAAGCCTCTGGTACTGAGAGCTGCAACAAACATTAAGTACAGTCCAACTCTTGCCTAGATTAACATAAAACTTATACTAAAAACCTATTTCAGTTCCTGTTAGTATATGATGCTCAGCTTCTAATAATTACAAGGCATGTTAACAAGAAAAAACATGCCTTACTGAATATCTGAAGGGATACTTAGGTTTTCAATTTCTTCTTCTTCTTCTTCTTCTTTTTTTAAAGATTTTATTTATTTGACACAGAGAGAGAGAGATCACAAGTAGGCAGAGAGAGAGTGGGAAGCAGGCTCCCTGCCGAGCAGAGAGCCCGATATAGGGCTCCATCCCAGGACTTTGAGATCATGACCTGAGCCGAAGGCAGAGGCTTAATTCACTGAGCCACCCAGGTGCCCCTTCAATTTCTTCTTGAGTTTTTTTTTTTTTTTAAGTGATATGTCCATTTCATCTAAGTTTTAAATTTATTGGCATTAAGTTGTTTATAATATTCCATTTTTATTTAGTAAATGTAGAATCTGTAATGCTAGTCATAATTTATGTGTTTTTCCCTTACCAATCTGGCCAGAGCTTTATCAATTTTATTAATTTACTCAAAGAACCAGATTTTTGTTTTATTGAAATTCTCCATTGTTCTTCTGCTTTTTGATTTTTGCTCTTCTCTTCGTTACTTCCTTTCTTTTACTTATTTTTAGCTTTAGTTTTTTTTTCTAGTTTCTTAATGAGAAAGCTTACGACATTGATTTTAAATATTTTGATGTATCTAATATAAACATTTAATGCTAAAAATTTCACTCTATTCCTTCTTCAGGTACTTTGCTTTGGCAACTATCCCCCCATCTCCTGCATCATCAATTTTTCCCTTTCCACTGAGTGATTGTCATCTTTATACAAACATGCTGTTATAATGATGTATTACTTGGGAGCTGGGGAGAAAAACACTTCTCTGTTTCCCCCTCATCCTCCTCAGGCTATCATCCCATTCCCCTACTCTATTTATAATGGTTCTCTGTACTTGATATGCTATGTCTATGTCCTTATAATCCACTCCATTTAGGTATTCACCCCTACACTGAAATTCTACCACTCCATATGTAATGATCAATTCTTACTCCTCATCATACTCATTATTCAACAGCATTTGACATCCTTTCCCCTCTCAGGTCACCACACTCTCCTGATATTCCTTCCTTCCTCAGTGGACAACTCCACTTCCTCATTCCAACCTCTCAATTGGAGAGCCCCAGTGTTCAGTCCTCAGTCTCACCTTTTCCTCTGGATCTACATTCATTACCCAGGGGCGTTTCATCTACTGCTAAAATTTCAAGTATCACACACTCCAGCTAGTCTATATTATTTCATAATTGGTAACATACTAGGTAATATTTATGTATTTTAATCCAGGCAGTCAGATTATATGTTCCCAGAGGATAAAGACCTCTACCATCTCATTCTTTTCCATCCTTTTAAAGTATCTAATGCAGTGGTCTGCATTAGATACTTTAACACTGATTAAACACTACAAACACTACAAACCCCATTTCTGATTTTGCTCAAGCACTGAAAAATGAATGGTTTCACCATCAGGTAGAGAAGGATTTATAGCGATTACACTTACACAACAAGTACCTCCTATTACTGAGTGTTAAAGCCAGGACCTGCTCAGGGCTCATCAACTACTATGGTCACCTTAGGAGGTGTCAAATCCTTAAAAATTCTTTTGCTGAGACTGAATCCATAAGCCAGTTGAGTGTTTGAGTGGTTCATCTATTCAGCATTTTCAATGAGGTGAGGAAAAAATACATACTTCTTTCCACTGGAGGTTTCTCATGTGTTGAGGCTGGACACGGAGGAAGTCCTTGCTTCAACTAAATACCAAACAAACAACAATTAAACTAGAGCCACAGTTTCAGTGGGGAAGAGCCAAAGAAGTTGTATACAAATCTGGCCTGTTACCTAAGAAATGCACACCTCTTCCACTGGCTTACAAGTGAGGACTAAAAAGCTCTTGGTCCCTGAGGATATTTCATCTAATAACACAGTCAAGATAAAACTAGAGCAGCCTCATTTCAAACCAGAGTGAACAGGCATCACATGGTTTGAGTTTCAGGCTATAATAATTTTCTATACAACTTGTCTGATGTTGAAAGACAAGCTCAAACCCTTCACTGCACTGTCTCCACACCAAGGGGAGAAAAAACAAAAGGATTCTATAGGTTGCTCAGGATCAGTGGGTAAAAACTAAACTCTACTCTCCTTGTCAACCAACTGCCATCTCTAGTGACTATTATATGATATTTTATAAATTCCCTGTTTTACAATTACTTAGAACAGATTTTTCAAGGTGAGTTTCCAGGATCTTTGAGAATAATCTTCCACTTGGTTTGAGCCTCAAAGAACTTCTCTGCACTGTTTCTGAACACACAGAAATGAAACAGGCCTTATGAATTTTCAGGTAACAAAGATTTCTCTTTAAAAAGTCTCAGGGCTGGGCGCCTGGGTGGCTCAGTGGGTTAAAGCCTCTGCCTTCGGCTCAGGTCATGATCCCAGGGTCCTGGGATCGAGTCCCGCATCGGGCTCTCTGCTCGGCAGGGAGCCTGCTTCTCCGTCTCTCTCTGCCTGCCTCTCTGCCTACTTGTGATCTCTGTCTGTCCAATAAATAAATAAAATCTTTAAAAAAAAAAAAAAGTCTCAGGGCTGACCAGGCATAAACAACAGAATATGCAGTCAAGTTTTGTAGGAGACAAAGAGTTTAACAACAGATACTGAAGAGTACATTGCTCCAAAGAAGAGGACACATGGGAGACGAGTAGTGCCAGACAACACTTTTATTGTTCACTGAAAAACACAGGTCTGAAAAGAGTCTATTGCATTGCGCACTGAATGCAAGGCCTGATATTACAAGTATATAGACACAACAGCATAACTTATATAAAATGATACATATTGTATACTTATATAAAATGATACATATATAGTCGCCATTTCTCTAAACACTAGAATTTAATAGAAGTAACGCCTTTTATTATAGAAGAACTGTAAACACTGCAATCTTAAACAAAATGCTCTAAGCAAAGCACTTTAAAATTGTTTTGTTGTGATATCTACTTTTTCCACCTGGAGTTAGGACCCTGTAGGACCCAAGAAAAAGTTAACTAATGAGAGTTAGCACTTACAAAGAGCTCTTCCCAGGTTGCTGGGGGCTGCTGCCTAAGACAGGCCGCCACCACCCGGGCCCCCCTGGAGCCCTCAGGCCCACAGTGACTGCTAACCCCTACCTCCAGGCTAGTCTGAGGTGATGCAAAGTGGGAGGAGTACACGTAGGAGGAAGCTCCTGTCACAACTACTTATCCTGCACCCAACTCTATGGACAAGAACACCTAATATTTTTTATGTGAATTTGCCAATCTCAGCAAACACTGAAATGTGCTTTAAGAAAAAAAAAATTTAACAACGAGAACAAAAGCCATTCTCTATGCAATCTGTGGTTACCATCATTTCTTCCTTTTGGCTACGTTTTCAATAGATGCTCTAAAACAGGCTGCTACTATTATATTATGAGACAGGCAGGCCAGGATTGAGGTAACTAAACTTCTCCAGTTACAACAACTAACTTAAATGATTAAAAAAATAAATACAAATTTATTAGAGAGCAACAAAATCAATCTCTATTAGTCACATGGCAAAATATTCAAGCACTGCAGCAACATTCACATTCCACGGTCAACTCTAACTTTACCCACATTTCCTTCCAAACTGAGAAAGCACTGTGTGGAGGAGAGCATAAACTATCAACACCGCCTGCTGTCCAAATACTATCAGGGCTCAGAAGGATCCTCATAGATAAAAAATGCAGAGGGGAAAAAAAAAGGCATCTCAGTTTATACACAGCAACAGAAGAAACCTATACTCTCCCTCTGGGCACCATTGGCATCAGGCAAAGCAGGGCTATTTGTAAAAATAGTGCCTAAACTGACTATGGCAATGCTCACATTTTAACAGAAATCCGCAGGACAAAGTTCCTTTATGTATAGGGAGTCAAAGATTATTAAATAATTTCCTCAGACAAGAGTCTCACCAAAAGAAAAATTTCCTCTTGCCTGATAAGTTTTTATAAATGAGATTTTACAGTATCCCAGCTTCTTTACTTAATATTAAGTACAGAGGACATCCTCAGATCGTAGTAATGAGTAATATTAATATTCTCATATTTTTTAGTACTTTACAGATCAAGTATTTTATCAGACTATCCATTTAAGAGATTTGTATGTCAACAGTGATAACCAACTATATATTTTTCTTGTTTTGTCCACCAAAGAACACCATGTTCCGACAGGAATACAGCCCAGTTCCACAGGTATCTCGTTCCCCTGCACAGTAAATTTCACTCGTCAGTCTCTCTGTCCTTGACTCTTTTTACGACTCTTCTAGTCTAAGGAAAATTTTGTATAATGGTAGAAAACCACAAACTCTGGTGGAAGCATTGGTATCAGTGTCGTGAAGTAAACTTTAGGAGAGTAACTGTAATTGCTAAGGACTATTTACAGCCTTGCTGGAAATCCTATTTCTCTTGAATCACGATTAAGCAATTCTAGTTATTTAACCATGGGAAGGGATTTCACAGATAAAGGTCTAGTTCACGTGAGAGGTTCTGGCCCCTGAAATGATGTGCACCTAGTCGAAAATACTGGCCACCTTTCCATTTTAAACATGTTCATTATTCCTCTCCACCACTGTAGTGTGAAGTTCTTCCATCTGTCATGGCACTGGTGAGCCCTCTCATTGCTGCTCCTATTTCTTCTGGATGTTCTACTGTACATGTGGGATCCACTGAGCTTATCACCTAAATGTGTAGGGAATTTTCATATCGCACCATCCGTTTTCTAAGAGCCATCAATGGGGAACAATTTCTAGTTAGTAAAGGCATAATTCATTGGCATTTCCTCTTTATAAAGGAAATCAAAAGGGTTGCCTAGAAGCTGAACAAACGCGTTGGGTATTCCTATAAAGGGAAGGTTATATCTGCTACTAAAACCCAGAGACATTTGCTAAATCTAAAGATTATATGGATTTTGTAAAAGCACGAATTTGGCAGTTTCAGACATTTCCAATTTTACACTATATCACTTGTTGGCGGGGGGTGGGGAGTGCTGGCTAGTATCACAAGAGCAAATTAAAAGTGTCAACATCACTCTACTGGCTTGTTTTCCTCATGCTTCTGATTCTTTCACCGCTCTAGTGAAGTCTGTTCCAGGGCACATCACTCAGCAATCGGCAGAACTGCTCAGAGATAGAACAGGCTTCACCTCAACCTGCCCTGCTATCCACACTCAGCTGGTGAACACTGTATTGGGACAGAGCTCGTGAAAAGCCTTAAACCCAGGAAAGACTTAGAGAAGTTGCACAAAAATTCCTGGTTTATAATACCTACCCAGGAATCAGAAAATAATTGGTTTTTGGTTAAACAAACTGAATCAATGCTCAAAAACAATGTAATGTCTCAAAAAGCAAAATCCAGAGTAAAAACTACAGAAAAAATGCAGCTTGTTAATCAATAGCTTACTCTAACTAAATCATCATAGAAAGTCAGTGCGATTTACTATTGCATGTAGAAGCACAACCTGCCATGTTCTCATAAAATTGGGTGCTAGTAAAGAACACGAAAACAGTTAATAGGGATGAAAGCCCTTTAGCTTTTGTGACTTCATGACTTAAAAAGACAAACACCAAGCAGGATTTGACATTCAAAGATTTACCTGCTCAGCACAAGCTGAGTTGAGAGACAGCTGAACACCTGACTTTTATTCATTTACGGTGTTCTCAGGAAGTTCCTATTTGGACACCGATGGTTCTTAAATTGGCTGCATTTCAGAGTCATCTAGGAAGCTTTTAAAAATTACCAAATGCCCAGAGGCACCTGGGTGGCTCAGTCAGTTTGGCGTCGGACTTTTAGTTTCAGCTCAGGTCAGGATCTCAGGGTCCTGAGACTGAGCCCCACATAGGCTCCACGCTCAGCGCAGAGTCTGCCTGTCCCTCTCCCTCTGCTCCTCCGTCTCCTCAAATAAATAAAATCTTAAAAATTACCGAATGCCCAGACCAATTAAATGTGGAAGGTGGAGCCCAGGTACCAGTATTCGTTGCCTCCCCAGGTGACAGTCTAATGTGTGGCCGGAACATGCACACTCACTAATGTATCCCTTTCAGAGAGCTGTGGCATGAACGTCATATTTTATCTAGATGGTTTTGTTTTTTCTAAATACCACCAGGAAAAGGAATTTTTAGAAAAAGGCACAGTTGTGCTTCCTCTAAAGATGCAGCTTACTGTTTGACACGTGCTGGTTCTCAGAGGTTATCTGGAGCGCTGGTTGAAAAGGAGGAAGTCCTTGTCTTGGCAGAGTAGGCAGAGCTTCAGGCTTCGGCAGCTGCCTCCAGCAACAAAGAATGCCCAGATGCCCATGAGTACCATGATTAAATATGTGGATACCAGATTTATTCCATAATGAGGACTTATGAAGGTCTGCAAAAAAAAAAAAAAAAAAAACAGCTTATATAATAACAGTAAGTTCATTAAACATGTAGAGTAACTAAAGAGTAAGGAAAATATAGGATACTTTCAATAGCTGGGCTGTGTTTCACCAAACATATGATGTATGTGACACACTGAGTACCACAAAGACACACAGAACTTACCTTGTCAACAGACACTAGCCCATAGATGTGTGCTTCACTATATTCAAATGTCAAGGCTAGAGGGTAACTAGAAGTCAGAATCAAATGGAAGACCCAATAGAAGATATATGTTATACAACCTGGGCCCAGTTCATAACAATTTCTGTGTTAACCAGCTCTTAATTTTCAAGAAAGTAAGACAAGTCCAAGTTACTTCAGGATGAATCCTTAGTATTCAAGGGAACAGCATCTCTTTTTCACCTGCACAGCTGAAGAGGGTTCCAAAAGTTCACTTTAAAAACTCTGAAGGAGTGCCAAGAGGTATTATGCTATGTAACACTGAAGACCAGAGTATCTATCCTAATGGAGCTTATATGCTAGTAAAAGAAACAAGTAAGGAATGCAGCAGCAAATAAATGAATCAAATAATTACACATTATGATGAATGCTAGACAGAATAATTATAATCATGATGGTGCTAGATAAGTAAGAACAAGGTGGTCTACTCAGGTTGCTCAGGGGTAGTCCTGAGTAAGTGGCATTTAAACTGACATATAGTTGGAGAAAGCCAGCCTTGTGTAGAGTGAAGGTGGGAACCTCAGGAGGGCAAAGAGCTTGGTGCAGCTGAGAACCTAGAAAGAGTGATATTAGTCATGTGTAGAGATGGAGGGGCAGCACATGAGATGAGGTCAAGAGAGGAAGGCAGGAACCAGTTATGCAGCATGTTGGTAAGGGGTGTGGACTTCATCCCCAGTGCAATGGGTGGGGGTGTCACAGAAGGGGTCAAGGTAGGGGAGCTGAGTGACTTGATTTAGATGTTTAAAACTGTACAAAATGGATTAAAGGAGTTAACTGGGAAAGCAGGGAGACTCATTAAGAAGGCTGTGCACTGACAACCATAAGAGACTCTTAATCTCAGGAAACTGAGGGCTGATGGAGTGGAAGGCGGTCCGAGGGATAGAGCGGCTGGGTGATGGACAGTGGGGAGGGTATGTGTTGTGGTGAGAGCTGGGTATTATGTAAGACTGATGAATCACAGACCTATACCCCTGAAACAAATAATACATTATATATTAATAATAATAAAAAAGAAGAAGAAGGTTTTACACTGGTTGAGGAGAGTATAGGATGGTGACTTAGATCAGGGTGGTGGTAGTAGAGATGGAGAGAGTGGGTGATGTGAACAGACAGGACTTGCTGATGGAAGGAATGTGAGGGAAAGAGAGAGGCCAAAGTGGCTTCCATGTTTGTGGCTTTTGGTAAACGGTAGTG
The DNA here is from genome assembly GCF_002288905.1 of Enhydra lutris kenyoni. Lineage (NCBI taxonomy): Eukaryota > Metazoa > Chordata > Mammalia > Carnivora > Mustelidae > Enhydra > Enhydra lutris. Next base: position 16,277,876 of record NW_019154115.1, on the reverse strand, counting down.
CTACTTAATGGGATGACAAAGACTTGGGCAAAGACGACACTCAGAGTGATGGGTGAGAATCAAGTCCAATGAGGATAAGCTAAGAGTAACATGCCTATGAGATTTCAAAGGACAGACATCAGGAAAGCATTAGGCATACGAATACGGGGCTGCGAGGAGAGACTTGTGCTGGGAAAGAAAGAGACTCGTGCTAGAAGCACAGACCATAGACAGTATGTAAAGCCATGACTCTGAATGCAGTTACCCAGGGAGCTATTACAGAGAGACGGGAAAGGAGAAGTCAAGACAAAGCCATGAGAACATTTATAAATTTTTTGTACTGTTCAGTATCGCAGAAGCAAATTAAAAGTATAGACAACATTCTATTCTCTTGACTCTTAACTGAAAAAGAGTCAGCAAAGGGGTCTGAGAAGAGCAAACAGTGAGGAAAGAGGAAAAGCAGGACATGTGTTACAGAAGTCAAAAGAGGAACATGTTTCACAGAGAGAGTGGTCAACTCTTTTAAAGGCTGCTGAGATGAGAACAAAAACCCCAATGTGTTTTCGAGAAATGGAGATTTCCTTTGATCTTGACAAGTGCAATTTTAGAAGGGTGGTTGAGCAGAACCAAGACTGGACTAGAAGTATGAGAGGTGAAGAAGCGGAGACAAAATTAGTGGAGGTAACTCTGAGAAATTTTGCTGTGATGGGGAACAGAAAAAAAGGGAATGATGGCTAGATGGAGGAAAGGCAATAGTGGAGAGTTTTAAAATACATCTATGTGCTAATGACGAGAAGGAAAACTGGTGATGTAGGATCAAGGACACAATCAGAGTGAGGTCATTGTGGGAAAGAACTGGAAGTAGAGCCCAGGTAGAGGGACTGGCCTTAGAGAGAAGGAGAAATACTTCCTTTCCTGGGCCAGAGTAAGGTGGGGAGATGGGTTCCCAACTAGCCCAGAACTTACACTTAACAAAGGAGAGGAACTAACTGGGTCAATGTCACCATAGACCTCTGCCTATAAAAGCCTTCAAGGGGAGTGCTTCCATGGCTCATCACTGTTCTTACCCTCACCCTACCTGCACATGCTCCTGGTTAAGATACCGACCCTGCCTATCAGCTCTGACTAGGAAAATGGGCTGATTTTGCAGAGATGGCACCTTATGCAGAAAAAGTGCTTTTCTCAAGAGGCATCTCTGGACATTGAGCACATTGAGGCAGGCATTGAGCACTTTCTGGATTCTTTGGAAATCCACTGAATTTTAACTTACTTTATAGGGTGCTAAGTTCTTTTGTATTTCTCTTTAGTTTCTTTAAAATTTTTCTTCTTTAAACAATTACCGAAGCAATATGTGACTGTTGTAGAAAATTAAAATACACAAATGAGTAAAATAAATTTTAAAATTGAAATTCAGATAGGTTAATATTCATTGAACAGAAAACAAAAACTATAAATGATAAAGCAAAATTGATTAAACTACATCAAAATAAAGAATTTTTGCTCATAAAAAAGACAACATAAAGAGGATGTAAAGTTAAACCACACAACAGGAGAAGCTATTTACAATAGGTACATCTGACAAAGACCTTTTTTAGAGAATACAGAAAGAACTCCTAGAAATAAAAAAGACAATCCAATAGGATTATAGGCAAAAGATTTGAACAGGCACTTCACAAAAGAATTATCCAAATGGCCAATAAATATATGAAGACATGGATAATCTCAATAATCATTAGGGAAATGCAAAGTAAAACGACAATGTGCAGGCGCGTGGGTGGCTCAGTTGGTTAAGGGACTGCCTTTGGCTCAGGTCATGATCCCGGAGATGGGGAATCGAGTCAGACACTGGGCTCCCCGCTCAGCAGGGAGTCTGCTTCTCCCTCTGCCCTTGCTCATCCAACATGTGTGCTCTCTCTGTCTCAAATAAATAAAATCTTTAAAAAAATAAAAAATAAAATAAAACCACAATGTGATACTACGATACACCCAGCAGGATGTGTAACAATAGATAGATTGACATACTAACTGTTGGTGATGAGGGTGAGGAACTGCCACTCACAAATTAATGGTGTGGATGTAATTGATATAATTACTCTGAAAAACTGGGTGGTATGAACAGTTGACATATATACACCGCATGACCAGCAATTCCACTCCTAGGCATATATCACATATATCCAAAAGAAATGTGTACATACATTCAAAAGAGACATATAGTACAATGCTCAAAGCATTACTATTCACAATAGTTAGAACCTGGAGACACCATTTCTGCTGTAGAATGGATAAAGCAAGGTACAGTTACTAAGTAGAATACTATACTGCAAAAAATGAACAATTAATAGCTAGCTATACATACAGATGAATCTCACAAACACGATGTTGATGAAAGGAGTCAGACACAAGAGCAAAGACTAAATGGTTCTGTTTATATAAAATACCAAAAACAAGACAAGCTGCACGTTAGAAGTCAGGACTGTGGTGGGAGGTTCGTGAGAGCTGATAATGTTTTTGTTTTCATTTGAGTTCAAGTTACATGGGTTACATTCATCAAGATGGATGCTTCTGATCTATATACTTTTCTGTAGGTGTATTTAAATAAAACAATTACTTAAACATTCTCTGAAACCTGCTATTCAGAGATAACCACTGTTAACATTTTGGTATATCATCTTTCAAATTTCCTAGGTTCTTCTTATTTTAGCTTATTTTCCTGGGTTCTTTTAATCATTAGAGAGAGTATCAACTATTCAACATTCAACATTTATTGGATTGAAGAAACAAAGATTGATAAGATAAGGTCCCATCCTTGATGATCGAACTCTAGTTGGAGAGATATAAGAACTATATTAAAGATAACAACACTCTCTGAGGATGTATTATAACACGGCTATGTATTAAGGTCTAGTGACTGTGCTGAGTCTGGAACATGCACCTTTGCCAGGGAGGCTTCACACTGAACTAGCACTTTTCCAAACTGACTTGGGTTAAGGGGAGATAAGTCACTGCAGATAAAACAGCATGCACAAGGCATGCTGTTGGGTAGCCACAACAGATCAGTTTCAATGGAGTACATGATGTGAACTGTGGGGAGCAGCAACAGGTAAGTTTTGCACCAGTATGGATGAAAAGAGGCTTGGGTCAAACAAAGAAGTCTGGGTTTTATTCCACAGGCATGTGCTATAGCTGATCATTTTTACCTCAATACATCTGGCTCCCAGGACACCTGGCTCCTGGTTTTCCTCCAGCCTCACTAGTGGCTCCTTCTCACTTTCCTTTGCTGGCTGCTCTTTCCCCAGCACTCCCCAGGTGGGAGTGTCCCAGGGCTCAGTCCTTGGGCCTCTTTTCTTGTCTGCTTGAACCTACTCCTTTTAATCACTTTTTCTGCCCTGGGTTGTCCTCCCAAACTCCAGACATTTTCATCCAACTACCTAACAAACATTTCCATTTGGATGTCCAATAGGCATCTCTATTACATTTATAATGTGCCCAAATAAACTCCTGAGCTCCCCTCACAAGCTTCCTCATCCCAACTGATGGTAACTCCATCCTTCTTAGGGTCCAGGCCAAAACCCTGGAGGCACCCTTGGCTCGCTCCTCTGCTTTCTCTCCTGTGCCTTATCCAGTCTGTCAGGAAATACTGTTGGCTCTACTTTCAAGTATATGTCCTCAATCTGATCATTTCTCATTATATACATTGCTATTTCACCCAAATTATCACCATCCTCCTCTTGATGACTGTAATCTTTTCCCCTGCTACAGTTTACTCTTAACACAGCAAAGTGATCCTTTTAAAATCACATCCCTCTCCTTAAACACCCTACGCTGACTTCCATTTCACTGAGAGTAAATGTCAAAGTCCTACATTACCTAGATGTGGTTCTCACTTCCAACCTCTACTTCTCTCCCACCTTCAACTCTGTGACAGTATCTCCTACTAACTTTCCCCTGGCTCACTCTGCTCTGGCCACCCTCACTTCCAAAAAATATGTCAAGCAAGTTCTTTGATCTTAGGACTTTGCTACTGGCTGTGCAGTCCAAGATGTTCTTTCTCCAGAGAGCTACATGACCATCTTCTTCCCTTCTTTCTTAAATGTCACCTTCACAATGAAGCCTACTCTGACCATCTAATTCAAAAATTTGACATCTCCTGCCTCCCTACACGCTGGATTCCTTTTGGCCTGTGCTACTGGCCACAGCACCTATCACTATAAAATTTATTATGCCTACTGCTTAAAGCCTCTCTCTCCCCACTAAACTGTAAAAACAGATCTTTGCTTTGTTCACTAAACTGCTTTGTTTACCTTGACCAGTGCCTGGAACACAGAAGGCACTCAGTAAATATTTGTTAAATGAATCAATAGCCAATTGGATCTATAAAAAGGACATCTGCTTTTTCATGTAATTTCCTTTCTGATTATAAAAGTATACATCATAGAAAATTTGGAACATGCCAAAAACAAGAAAAAAAGAATCCACTCAGGGAGGAACACTATTAATATTTTAATGCAGTCTCTTTCTAGTCTTTTTTCCAATGAAGTCTTGGCTTCACATAGTTGCCATCATATCAAAGGTAACTTTAACATCCTGTACCACTGAAAAGTTTTAGGTAGGGGAAGCAGTGAGACTGCATTTCTTCCTTCCTTTCTTTCTTTCTATCTATTTATCTATCTAATCTTTTAAGTAATCTCTGTGCCCAGCGTGAGACTCCAACTCATGATCCTGAGATCAAGAGTCACATGCTCTGCTGACTGAGCCAGCCAGGCACCCCTGTAAGATGGCACTTTAGATGGATCATAGGTCAAGGAGCCCAGCATGAGAAAACCTGATATAAATTCTAAATGGATGGAGAAGAGAGAAACATGAGGCAGGACACCACCAGAAAGAACCTTTTCAATACTTTGAAGTGAGAAATCATAAGGGTCTGGACAAGGCATTGGTGGGGATAATTCTGATATAAATATATGACAAATTACAATAAAAGTCAGACCCAAAGCATTAAATAGTTCTTAAAAAGCATATCTAGTCAAGCTTTCTTTTTAAATTTAACTTAGAAAACTGGCATAATTTCACTGTGGAGGGAGTAACTGGGCACTCCTGTTACTGATCATAATGAGCAAAAATGGTACAACCTTTGTGGAGAGTATTTTAGCAATGGACATCAAGGACTTCAAAAATACTCATACCATTTAATATTTTCATTCCTTGGAAGCTAAATATAATCTTGAAAAACTTCCATGTACAAAGATGTTCAAGATAGCATTATAAGAAGCAAAAGTAGAAAAATATATGATCAGTTAAGCAAACTGTAATATAATTTTTATATAATAATATAAGGCTATTAAAATGTACATATTAAAAGGGTTTATAATATCATGGAAATTGTTTAAGATGTGTTACCTAACATAAGCATAATACAAGACTACTTCAGGTTTGACTATACCCATAAAAGAAAGATACAAAGAAAGAAATTTTAATGAAATCAACCAACAAATTAATAGTTGTTTCTTTCTGTAGGAAGACAGATGATTTATTTATCTACCTTTCACTCATTCACTCAAGTCACCAACTTTTTGAAATTTCTTCATTTGACATTGAGTTTGTATTTCATTTAGTGTAGAACCTATCATTTTAGATATGGGGACGTGAGTTCCAAAAAACAATGTGAGGACAGTGGCAATACTCACCAGGGCAGACACCAGCAGATGTGTCAGCAGAACTACAAGAAGGGCAGACCACTTTTTCTTCTCACAGCCATCAAAAAATATGATACCCCAGAATACGTGCAGCAATATGATAACCAGCGTCATGAAAGCTGAAAGATAGTCAACCATTAATGTCCAGTCATACAGACAACAGATACCAAAGCCCACTGACCACCTGCTCATGATACACAAGCTCTTGGGGTACACCACACCACTGTGAGAGTCCAAACACCACCTGCCAGAACCAGGACACTGACACACATTTGCTCAAATAGTAACTTGGAAAGCAACACTTCTGAACACAGGGTCAGCTCTGCAGCAGCTCGTCATCTAAAATGTGAACCTGTTAAACCAAAGGCAGCTTGGACTGACTTCCAAGAAGTTTCGCTGAGGAAGAGAATAAAACTAGCATAGTATCTAGTCAAATCTTTCCAAATTAGCCTTCTGCACTTTCCTGAATTAAATGGATTATCTTCAATTTAAACAAATCTTCTCACCAAATTGAAATTTCTCCTGTGTTCTTTCCTTTAAAAAAAAAAAATGCCAATGGAAGTATAAAAATATTTAAAAATTACAGTAATTATCTTAGATCCTTCTTAGGCAACCCAAACTGAATCTGATCAGCACAACCAGGTTTTTCTGTGGAATAGAGTGTGTGTGTGTGTGTGTGTGTGTGTGTGTGCGCGCACACGCGCACAGGCACGCGCACACGCGTATGTCTCTTCTACCCTGGAAACATTTAAAATGGACAAGTTCCGCATATTCTGAAAGCTTTAATATGAAAAAAAGGGCATATCAATTTTCCTTTTCAGTCACATATTAAGATACAATTAACACCCACCAATCTGGCAAAAATTCAAGTCTGACAATTCTCTTTCACACTGCAGATAGGAAAACAATCTAGCATTACCCAGTAAAGTTGAGAATATGTATTCTCTATTTCATTCCAGCAATTCCACAGCTAGATCTATACTCCGAAGAAATTGGTTCTTAGATCAAAAGATCACTAGTACCTGAGAACTTGTTAGGAATGCAAATTCTTGGGACCCACCCCAGACCTCCTGAATCAAACAATGAACTTAACAACTAGTGTTTAAACAGCCCTGCGAGTGATTCCAAAGTAGTCAAATTTGAGAACTACTGCTCTGAAAAAACTAGCATATTTGCACAATTAGATATATACAAGAATATTTATATCAGCATTGTTTGTAATAACAAAAAATTTTCATCATTACCAAGAATGGATGACTTGTGGTGTATTCACACAATGGTATACTATATGATCTATAATACAAATGATCTCAAGAATATAATGCTGAGGGGGGAAAAAACCATATTGTGGGAAGATGCCCATTATTTATACAAAGTCAAAAACATCCAAAAACAATATTAAAAGGACATAACTACTCTGATTGGAGGAAAGCAAGCTGTTCTATCTAGTAACAGAGTGCCATCATTTCAGTCAGTGGTGGTAAATACTTCAAGTAGAGGGGGGATTTTAAAATATATAACTTTGGGATGAGGGTAGACTAAAATTCAAATGACCTAAGGCACCTTCCTGCTAAAAAACATTTTGGATGACTTGATACTGTATCCAAAGTAAAGTCCAAATGTCTCAGATTACCATCCAAGGCCCTCTATAACCTAGAACCAAATTATTATTCTTAACTAATCTTCAAATACAGCCTACATGGCAGAAAGCCAGAAATCTTACACTCTATGTCTCTGTGCTTTTCCTTATTTTTTTTTAACTGACTGTCCTTTTGCCTGAATACTCATCATCCCCCTGCCACCTCACGACATCCAAATCTTACTTTAAGATCTAGCTTAATGCCATCTCCTTCCATCTCCTTAGTGAGTTCTTTCTGACACCCACTCTTCACTTTTTTAAGAACCCTCAGCACACATTTGCTGAGCACCTGGATAGTCTGGCCTGAAGATTTTGTACTAGGGCTCGGGAGTTACACAATCTCGAGATGGAATGCAGGCTCCACAGTGTGGCTTTGGGCAAACTATGTAACCTCCTTCATCTTCTGTTTCCTTTATTTCTAAAACAGGGACAATAATACCTCAAAGGGCGGTTGCAGGGAAGAACAGTGTTTTGTAAACCTCAGCTTTTCAATAAATACTATTACTATGTGCCACAGTCTCTGGATTCAAAGATGAGTATGGCAGGGCCTTTAGTGAGCTGTACCGTCAGGTGGGAAAATGAGGCAGAGCAGCAGTAGTAGTGTGGGTAGTGTGCATTGTTTGAAAATGCACTCTTCTTCACTCTTACAGATTATTTCTTTCTCCGACCTTGTGTTACTTTTATATTTATTTTCTTCCTCCTCTCTTTCCTTATTGCATACAACAAGTACTTATTCGGTGTCCACTATGATAGACACTCTTTGGGGTACTGGGGCTATCACCGTGCACAAAACACAATCTCATGGAACTCTGCCTCATCCTTTCAGTTTACTGTTTTATTAACACAGTATCCAAAGGGGATCTCCCAGACATTTGTTGAAACACTGTAAGTTCTTACATGACTGATTATTTATTCTGCTGGCATTAATTTCTGGCTGGCTGCCATATTGTCATAAGACTTTACTACTACAACATGCCATTTAGAATATTAGGATTCATTCTTTATTCCCTCTGCAACTGGTCAGAGGTCCAACAGAAACAGAGACCTGAAGATCTATTCTGCCACATACAGGAGCTAGAGGTACATATAATTTTGTTACTTTTCTCTAGTAAATGGAATTAATTCCAATTAGAAATGAAGATTTGCTAATAGTATCTCTAGGAAACTATCTTTTAATTACTAAAACTTTCTCATTTCATGCTCCTAAGTATAAAATTCTAAAAGTCCTTCAGTAAATCTAACTCTATAAAATTTGCTTTGTTCTAATATTTGTAAAAGTAGAAAAAACCCTCTCCAAATTAATTATAAAAAATCACAATTCATTTATAATCCAGATTAATAAAAGGAGCTTCCCTAATTTCTAGTGTTTTGGAACATTAACCAGAAATCTGAACAAATCTGGGTTGCCTAGGTGGCTCAGTCAGTTAAACATTTGACTTGATTTCAGCTCAGGTCATGATCTCAGGGTTGTGGGATTGAGCTCTGTGACAGGCTCTGTGCATGTGGGGCCTGCTTAAGATTCTCTCTCCCTGGGGCGCCTGGGTGGCTCAGTGGGTTAAGCCGCTGTCTTCAGCTCAGGTCATGATCTCAGGGTCCTGGGATCGAGTCCCACATCAGGCTCTCAGCTCAGCAGGGAGCCTGCTTCCCTCTCCCTCTCTCTCTGCCTGCCTCTCTGCCTGCTTGTGATCTCTGCCAAATAAATAAATTAAAAAAAAAAAAACTTAAAAAAAAAAAAAGATTCTCTCTCCTTCACCCCATGTGCTCTCTCTAAAAGAGAAGAAAGAATGAAAGAGAGAAAGGGAGAAAGAAAGACAAGAAAGAAAGGAGGGGAGGGAGGGAAGGAGGAAGGGAAGGGAGAGAATGAGGGAGGAAGGAAGGGAAGAGAAGGAAGGAGGGCGGAAGGGAGTTAAGAAAGAAATCTGAACAGAAAAAAGAAAAGAAATAAATCTGAACGATTCTAACAAGTATTGTACATCTGTTTGTGAAATTGTAGCTGCCAGTTTGATAATGAACTTCTAACAATCTTTTAAGTCAAATCCTCTTGGTAAAGAATGTTTTATTTTAATCTATTTCTAAGCAAAATGTTTCAGAGTTATCTTTAAGAAGCTATAGTTAGGAGCGCCTGTGTGGCTCAGTCAGTTGAGTATCTGACTCTTGATTTTGAATTCAGATTCCTGGAATCAGAGTCCTGGGACACAGCCCCATATTGGCCTCTGCACTCAGCAGGGAGTCTGCAGTTAGGATTCAATCTCCCTCCCCTTCTGCCCCTCTCACTCCTGCTTTCTCTCTCTCAAATCTCAAATAAATAAGCCTTTTAAAAAAAAAAAAAAGAGCCTACATTTATGATTTGGTTCTTTTCCCCTTGAATATACTCCAAATGCTTTAACACACAGACCGACAAACATTGTCATTTTCATGCTTGTCCCTCTCTCCCTTATTCCTAATATTTACTTTTCTGTCCTTGCAAAATAACGGCCTAAGACAGCTACTGATTCTAACACCGGATCCTACCAGTACAGAAACTATCACCTGGCTTCCTTTGACAATTTCATAGAATCTAACTATGCCAGAGAGAGTCAAGGGTGGCTGCCAGGTGGTAGTTGCAACAGGCAGAGGAAGACTTTGCAAAGCCAACGGTTAGCCTCAACCGCCTAGAGACAGGATATGAGTACTAATGAGCTTCTGGCTTCTTTTTCTGAGAAGAGTCTGGGGTATCAAGGCAGTGAAGGACTCTCCTCCATACCTCTTGGTTATAGAAACTCTGGATTTTTAAGGGATCTCCAATGACCTAGCTCAAGCAGAAGCCAAACCACAGAACTAAATATTTGTTGACAATGCCTTTCCCATAACAGGGATTTAACTTAAAAATTTTGCTTTAAAAAGCATGACAATTTTGTGACTTTGTTATTATAATATAGAAGTATATATATTACTAGTCAAATAACATTCTCCAAGATTTAAAAAAGACATCTTGAAAACCATCTCATACTACATAGCAATAAGAAAGGTGTAATACTGTCTTCTAATACCAGTCAGATCATAAAGAAGGTGTTCTGAAAGCAATTTGAATAATTACTGGTGTGTAAATAGCATTTATCATCTCATATTTATGAAACTGCTTCTAAAGTATGTTCATGAGCTGAACATGAATGTGCCAAAAATGTGATTTTGTTTAAAGTCTCCCCAGCATATGTTAAGGAATGATGAAATTCTCTCTTCAGATTAGTTCATCAGTGTGGAGAGTCAGCACTGGGAGGCCTATTAGATGGTTTCTGATCTAATCCCTATGCAATGAAAAAGTAAATCCCACAGCATCCACTTCAAATCCAGTTTAGAAGTTTACTTGATTACAACAGTCACTGTGGGAAAGTTCCTTCTCAAAATGAACCCAAATCTGCCTTCTAACTCAATGGTTCATAAGTGAGGCAATTTTGCCCAGAGAGCATTTGTCAATATCTGTAGACATTTCTGGTTGCCACAACTGGGGGTGGGGTACTTATGGCATCTAAAATATAGAGACCAGGGATGCTATCAAATACCCTACACTACATAAAACACCCCTCCATCTCCTGCCAACAAAGAATTACCTGACCCCAAATGTCAATAGTGCCAAAGACAAGCCCTGCTCCAACTGCTGCTTGTTGATCCTAGGAAGGCTTTCTGAAGAAACACAAGTCAACTCTTTTTTCCCCACATGTGGCACATTAAAAAAAAAAAAAAAAAATGAGAGCTACCCTACGACCCAGCAATTGCACTACTGGGTATTTACCCTAAAGATACAAATGTAGTGATCCGAAGGGGCACGTGCACCTGGATGCTTAGAGCAGCAATGTCCACAACAGCCAAACTATGGAAAGAGCCTAGATGTCCATCAACAGATGAATGGATAAAGAAGATGTGGTATATATATATACCATGGAATACTATGCAGCCATCAAAAGAAATGAAATCTTGCCATTTGCAATGATGTGGATGGAACTAGAGGGTATTATGCTGAGCGAAATAATCAGAGAAAGACAACTATCATACGATCTCCCTGATATGAGGAAGAGGAGATGCAACGTGGGGGGTTTGGGGTAGGAAAAGAATAAATGAAACAAGATGGGATCGGGAGGGAGACAAACCATAAGAGGCTCTTAATCTCACAAAACAAACTGAGGGTTGCCGGGGGGCGGGCGGTAGGGAGAGGGTGGTGGGGTTATGGACATTGGGGAGGGTATGTGTTATGGTGAGTGCTGTGAAGTGTGTAAACCTGGCGATTCACAGACCTGTACCCCTGGGGCTAATAATACATTATATGTTAATTAAAAAATTAAAAAATGAAACTCTCTGTATTACTCAGCTATTGTCACCAAAATGGTATGTAACAAACCATGCCAACAGTTACATTCACTATAGCATGGGGTACCTGGCTGGCTCACTCAGTGGAGCATGTGACTCTTGATCTTGGGGTTGTGAGTCTGAGCCCCACATTGGGTGTAGAGTTTACTTAAAAATCAAATCTTTTTTTTTTTTTTAAAGTATACAGTCTTTTAAAGATTTTATTTATTTTATTTGACAGACAGAGATTACAAGTAGGCAGAGAGGCAGGCAGAGAGAGAGAGGAGGAAGCAGGCTGCCTGCCGAGCAGAGAGCCTGATGCGGGGCTCGATCCCAGGACCCTGGGATCATGACCTGAGCTGAAAGCAGAGGCTTTAACCCACTGAGCCACCCAGGCACCCATAAAAATCAAATCTTTAAAAAGAAAAAAAAGTTATTGGCTATTTCTGCCATTGGGAGCATTGGTGGTCTAACGCAGTACCCACCAGAACGTAGGGTATAAATCTCTAATGGGGAGCCCATCTTCTAGCAGTGTGCAGGGAATGTGGGCTCTCAGGATCCTATTGCTTTGTATTAATGCTGTGTTGGCTTTATGAAATTAACTAGGACCTTTCCATGTTTGTTTCTGGCCTGGAATAGTTTCATCTCCATCAGATTTTTCTTTCCTTTTAGTGTTTGATCCAAACAAGATCTCAAACCACGATGCCAATATAAAACAAAAACCAAGCACAAAAGAACCTGGATGGAGATTAAATGAAAATTGGAGGTAAGATCTGCAGTTGGACTGGATGTGAGTTATAAGAAAAAGGGAAGAATCAGGAACTGCTCCAAAGTTTTTGGCCTATGCAACAGGAAGAGCATCAACTGAAAGGAGGAAGACTTCAGAGGTACATCACTTAAAGATGTTCTTCCACTGCCTTCTGTCTGCCAGAATTTCTGAAGAGAAGTCAACAGTATTTCAAATCATTATTTCACTGAATATAAGGAGAAAAAAAATCCCCCTAGATATGGAAAAACAGCCTACCACCTGAAACCAGGACTTTAATCTCAAGATTGAAATATTCAATATTCAATATTCAAAGTTAATATCTAAGTAATTCTTTGTAAATCAAAATATTCAAATTGATTTGTGGTGAAGAACTTTAGCATAATGAAAAAGCTGATAAAACCAAATAAATCTATCCTTTAAAATAAACTTTAAGGTTGACTGATTCCTTAAAAAAGAACCATAAAGATTTCCAAACATTTATGTATACCATACAAAAAGTCTGGTCTCAGGAGCTTGGCTAAACATCCTCCGGGAATAGCAATGGAAAACCTCAGAGTACCTCAATGAAACACATTACAATGTGAATGATTCCCCCAGGAATTGTGCAATGCAGCAGCCCCGATGTGAACATTCTAGTTCTCTTTGGAAGAACTGACGGGAGGTAGAGGAGTCAACTGGTACAAGCGATCTCAGCAGTGAAGAGCATCCTTGCTGATGAGAAGTAGGCACAGAACAGATGCAAATGCTCCCCAAAAGAGCCGCGGAGCTTCATAGCATCAAGCTGGGGTGGTTGAGGAAGGCCAGACTAATCAATAAAGTTGAAAACAAGGTAGTTTTTCTCTCCCTTTCAAACTGTAAATATTAGATATAATGGATAAAATATATATTCCTATGGAACTGAATGAAAGAAGAAACTATGCTAGATGATATTCCAAAAATGTTACTTCTTTCCAGTGCAAATCATCCATACACAGTATCCTGCCCCTCACTACTATGAAAAATGTCTCTGGGAGTTTCTCTAGGAAGAAAAAAAAAAAAACTAAACCCAAAAAACAAAAAAATTAAAGGCAGCAGTAGATGAAGAAAATAAGGACTGACTCACACATGAAGAAGAAATGAGAAGCAGAAGCCATCAGACTGCCTGAGCTGCACAGGGGCTGGCCACTCAGCCGTGTGATGAGAGAGACAGCAGTGTTTCAGAGAGTGGACAGGAACGTATCTCAAGGAGCCACAGCCTGCGTCATTCCTTTAGCCAAACCCTGTGAAGCCATATACTGAGCTGCCTGTTTGCACACTACATGAAGGCAGCTACCTGCGCTATGCACACATGGGAACATATCCCAGGCTGCTGGTCTCTAACAAGCCAAGATTTAGAGAAAGGACAAACCAAAAGCATAATTTTCCATTCTCAGTTACTGATAGAATGAAAACACATAATGAAAAAATATATTTTATGACAACACAGATGACATAGTACAGCATATGGAATATCCCTGTGTCATAAGCAGTGGCAGTTAGTTATGATAATTTATTATAAGAAATTAAGATTCTAATACATTCCAAAAAGAGTAAGAATTGCAGATTAAGCTCTATTGTTAAAAATTTTCTTTGTATCATTAACAGATGTTATATTTTTTCCTACCACTTTGGAATTGTTGATGTAGTTATCAAAGAAACTTACAAAGAGCCTTCATTTAAAAGTCTAAACATGTAACAAACTTGACATACTACAAAGATTATACTTAAAATATTGCAGCAAAAAGATGAATGAATGAAAAAAGTAACTCACTGGGTTACAACACCAAGAATTTATTCCCATGCTCATTGGTCAGAAGGTTGACTGCACTTTGGCTGAATATGGCTGGGCTCCGCCGGGCTGCACTGCTGTAGGCTGCTGGTACAGCTTGTTTGACTCCTCACTGCTGCTGCACACAGGTCTGCCCTATATATGTTCACTCTGGGGTCAAGGTCAAGTGGGCATTAACGATGTAGGACACGTTCTCATAAGTCCAAAAGCGCAGGCACAACCATCCAAGTAGTAATTGAGCTTCTGAGTTCCTTACGTTCCCTAATTAACTGAGTTCAAGCCACATAACTGAGCTCAACCTCAGGGGCAGGGAAGTACATCCTGGCCACCATGAGGCCATACAAGGGTGTGGATGTATAATTCTATAAAAGGGAATGACAAATTGGGACAAAAATGGAATCTCCTATATTCCTCTTACTTTTATTTTCCCTCAAGTTCAACATTCCTCTTACTTCGATCAGTCATCATAAGATACCACTTCTAGGTCTTTCACCATACTCACACTGCTCTTCTGTACCAATTTTAGTCCTTCAGTACTCCTGTTAAATCACAATGCTCAGAACTGAATATGATACTCCACATGGGGTCTGACCTGTATTGATTTCTCCTAGTGAATGGCTAGAGAATTTAAAACCTTACCTAGACAGGAGCACTGCCAAGAAAATATAAATGAAATGATTTGGGAAAGTTTTGGTTTTTCTTAAAGATTTGTTTGAGAGAAAGAGATGTGCACCCGTGTTCAAGCACATCACAGACATGAGCAGGGTGAGGGGCAGAAGGAGCGGGAGAGAATCTCAAGCAGATTGAGATCATGACCTGCGCTGAAATCAAGAGTCAGACAGTCAACTGACTGAGCCATCCCAGTGCCCTGATTTGGGAAAGTTTTAAAAATAAAATACTAGCTTCCCTTCCCTACTGAGTAGTAGTTAAAGACATTTTTCTTCTAAAGCATAAGAGAAAGAGGGGATGCCTGGGTGGCTCAGTTGGCAAGGTATTTGCCTTCGGCTCAGGTCATGATCCCAGGGGCCTGGGATTAAGTATCACATCGGGCTCCTTATTCAGTGAGGAGCCTGTATCTCCCTCTGCCTCTGCTGTTCCCCCTACTTGTGCTCTCTCTCTCTCTGATAAATAAATTAAAAATCTTAAAAAAAAAAAAGCATAAGAGAGGCAATTCAGAGTGATAAACCCAGATTCCACATAAAGAAATTATCCTCTAAATTCTGTTTTTTAATTTCAAGAACCAAATTCTCTACCCTGATAAGAACCACATTCTCTATCTTTAGGCCATTTTAAAGTTTATTAAATCACTTAAATATATACTCTCTAAATTAATTTCAGTTAATTCATTACAATTCTGAGCTAGGTATTATTTTTGTTCTTCCTGAAAGATGAGGAAATTGAGGGTTAGACAGAAGTCCAGTGAACAATGTCTTTCTTAACTCTAGGCCAGTAGGAAAGACACCTCTTCCCTCCACCAGGAACATTCCTCCCTGACAACCTCCTTCTTTTGCTGGCCTAGCTATTATTCATCCTTTCAGTTTCTAGTCAAATA
The DNA here is from genome assembly GCF_002288905.1 of Enhydra lutris kenyoni. NCBI lineage: Eukaryota > Metazoa > Chordata > Mammalia > Carnivora > Mustelidae > Enhydra > Enhydra lutris. The sequence goes on along the minus strand of NW_019154115.1, from coordinate 16,262,114 downwards.
GCACTTCCTCCATAAGCTGTGCCTAGCTTTCATTTTTTCAATCAATATTTGAGTCCATTTAGCAGTAAAGGACTCTACAAGGTGCTGGGGTGAACAAAACACACACAGTCCTTGCACTTAAAAGGCTTAGCATCTGGCTGGAAAAACTTAAATAGCTACACAGTTGACCAATTAATTACAAGCGCAAGAAGCACTACAGAACAGAAGCACATTACCATCTGAGTGTGAGTTAGAGCTGACTTCTGTGTGCTCAGGCTCTTCCTCCTCATGGCATTTAGCACACTTAATTATAATTAGCTGTTTGTCTTTAACCCACACTTTATAACCCACTATGAGTGGAAAGTACAGGCATTAACTAAACTGTATTGTCATAGCTTGGTATAACTTCTGTTTAACACAAATACTTAATATTAATGTGTGGAATGAGTGATTAAATGATCAAGTGAACTTGACCAAAATACTAAATTAATGAACCAGAATAAGATTTGAACTTAGGACTCCAATTTCCATAATTTGCCTTTAAATAGCATTAGTAAGAAATGGTAATGATTCTAAGAAAAGTTAGTATTACCCAGCTACACAACTACAAATAAAAAATAATTAATTTATACATACATATTATTGATAAACTATGCCTACCTGTAACATGAAAATCTATGTACACACAAGTATCATACAGTATCTCTCTGATACTAACATAAATATACTATAAGTAACCCCACAGACCTTATTTATTCTGATAACTAGTTAGGCATTTGTAATGAATATGATAAACATATAAACTTGCAGATTTAACTGACAAGTTACAAATGAGCTCATGCCTAAATAAGTTGTAACAACATTAGCTATAATATATATAATAAACACAAATATATACAAATTTGGGATTATTATTTTAAAATGCAATGAAAAGTAACTTCTTAAATGTATGATTCAAAGTTCATGCTCCAAAGAATAATGCTATAAAAACTCTTGCATTTAATAAAACAATTGTTCTTTCACTCTATAAGCATATATTCATAGCATGATCAGCTATCCTAACAGCTAAAGACATTAAAACATTTTATTTTCTTCTGAATATTGCATTTTCCCTTGAATTTATAGAAATTGTAAATACAACCCCCAAACTGCTAGCACATCTTTCTTTTACTTTCTTCCAAAAGAATCACTTTAAGCTAGTCTTATGAAGGGGATTAGCACCATCTAGTGAAAGAAGCTAGCAGAAAAATAAATTCCATTAGGAGAATGCTACTTGAACCAAAAGAAAATTGTATATGTAGCAGTATAAGAGACCAATTTCAGAAATTATAGAAAACTGTAGCAGTAATACCCCCTCCTAATTACGTCCTATTTATTTATATTGGATTCTAACAGATATTAGCTATTAACATTACATTTGTTCTAAAAACCTAACACTTATTATTATAATTCATCAAAAAACTGTCAGAAATGTTCTAATTATGGAATGCTTAAAATGAAGAAAATTTGCTTTGTTGGAGGCACCATTAAATAAGTCTAACCCATGAACTTGTAGCCAGATATAATGGGCTGTGACTCAGTCCTTACAAAGAATAGTCCTTGGAAAGTCATTTATACATTTTTGTACAAGGAAGATCATTTTGGTGGCTGTGTACAAGCCAGAGTCACATGAAAGTATGTTGAGGAAAGACTAACCGGCTGGGGGTTGACGGAAGTAATGCAGACAAGAGATACCAAGGCCTAGACTAAAATGAGGAACATGAGTCCAAGGGGGTTAAGGGTCACCGTAACAGCAGGATGACTGTAAACTAATGCAGCAATTTTTAAAATCTGGGCACAATTTCTTTACCTGATTCTATTATTATCTTAAACTATACTAAAACAGTTACTCACTTGTGTTTAGTCTTATTTTCTCTATTAGAGGGTAAGCTCCTTGAGGACAGAAATTCCTTTAGTATAGATGTTAAATAAATAATATTTAATTAATAGGATATGTGTATGGGGGGGGTCACTTAATTTAATAAAATAAATTGTGGAGATAACAAAAAACACAGAATTTTCTTAAAACTATTTTTAAAAGAATCCTCTCAGAAATTTAAGAGAAATTTTATGTCAATTATGTACAACTGTCAAATGCATGATCACTGCCTCATGATGATAATTTTTACTTGGTGGATGAAAAGCAGTTTGAAACGAGTTGGTCCTTTCCTACATTTTTGGATAAAAGGTCATTTCATGTATTATCATTTTTTCCTCTCAACTTATTTTTTCAAAGAATACAGCATGATTTATTCTTAAATGTTCAAAAGCAGGAAAACTATTAATTTTTTTCAGATATATACATGAAGGTAAAAGTTTCATGTTTTACCTTCAAAACAAAACATGTATATATGTTAAAATCCTAGCTTTCAAACCTGGTTAACCTAAGGAATTTATAACACAAAATCAGGGCAATCATTCTGTGGGGGAAAAACAATGAGAGACAAGGGACTCTTAAGTTCTCTCTTAATGTTCTAGTTTTTAAGAAAAAGGGAAGATCAGTTGTTAAATGACACAGATATGTTTAAATGTACATTTTAGATGCATAACATTACTTTACATTAAATAAGAAACATTTTTCCCCTTCTCAATTTCAAAATTCAGTTATACTGCCTATCCCAAAAATGGGTCAAGATGACTAATTAAAGACTAAGGCTTTTACTGAAGATAAAAGCAAACCAATAAAAACAAAAAGGCATATAACCTATAAAAATTCACTTATAATACATCAACTACACATCCAACATTATTAGTATAGCAAAATAAAAATAAATTTTATATATGCTAAATTCCACCCTAAAATTCTAAAATACTCTAACCAAAATTTTTATTTTCCTACATCCTTTACTTCTGCTATCTAACAGTATTTTCCCTTTACAAGTTATCACATAAATTTAAATTGTGAATTCCTAAGGCAGAGAACTCAAATAAGGATGATTATTTAGACCAGAAGATTGAATATTCACATCTAATTGGCACATACCTGAATTTAGGAAGAACTGGGGAGAGTCTCCATGAATGCCCACTGTGCCTGGTCCCAAGGAGTCAGAAAGGGTATTTACAAAGGCAAATACTCCACTCATGATTCCAAAGCCTAAGCCAGAAACTAAAGAGGAAGAAACACGTTAGACCTTTTTCATGCCAAGATTTCTCTTCAAATCAAGTTTCCAAGGACTAGAGAATGCTATTTTGACAGACAAACGGTATATGTGCTGCTGGAGAAACAGTGGAAGGCTGGCTCAGGAAAGACTGTGCTTGGCTAAATGATAAACAGAAAAGGGTGTAAATAGGGAAGTGAAGGGAAATGAACAGTGGAATATAGCAGAGAAATGAAAAAAGAAAAAGATCTAAAAAGGCACAGAAACAATAGGTGAGAGAGGACACAATGCTGCAGTTCTGGCTTTGGTTTATGATAACAGTCTGTAGAATTAAGTATGAGGGCTTGAAACTGGAACCAAGCTTGAGGGATGACTGCCTATAGTAGAAAGTAATTTCTGGGTCAAACTAGGTTGATTCAACTTAGGGATCTAGAACCAATCTTTAAAACATAATTCTAAAAGAAAATCCTGCAGAGATATTAACTATATTAACATGGAAAATCCTCCTATCAGAGCCAAAGTTAGGGTAACAACCCAACGGAGATAAAAGTAACATTACTTAAAAACTTAACTAGAGTATATGCATATTAAAAACTTAACTAGAGTTATGCATATTAAAAGCCCAACTTTCAAACCTGGTCAACTATTTAATGAACATACAGGTCACCTATAATTACTTCCCTTTACATAACGGTTCTGGAAAGCTAGAAAAATAAACAATGTACACCAAAAGGTCAAGGCAATAATAAAATACTATTTAAAATCTACAAAGATGGTGTGCCTAGGAGGCTCAGTCTGTTAAGTCTCCGACTCTTGATTTTGGCTCAGGTCATGATCTCAGGGTCATGGGATTGGATCAAGCCCCACATTGCGCTCCATGCTCAGTGGGGAGTCTGCTGGAGATTTTCTCTCCCCTTCTTCCTCTCCCTCTGCTCCTCTCCCATGTCTGCCCTTGTGCAAGCACTCTCTCAAATGGGTAAATCTCTCTCCTAAAAAAACAAACAAACCAAAAAAACCCCCCAAAACACATAACTACAAAGATATAAAAAATAAAAATGGCTTTTATGTCAAATCTAGCTTTTACTCTTAATGACACCATGCAGTTCCAACTTACCATAGGCCAGCAATCGCATAGAAGGTGCTGTCTCATCTGGGTTTATAGTCTTCAAACCCTCGCTGGCTTTTCTAAAATAAAACCACACAATTTTTTAAAAGGAAAAGCAGTATATCAGGAAAATACACAAGGTATTTCAAAATCTACTTATTGAGGCTCCTGCTCAGGTTATACCTTAAATCTAAAATTCATTTAAAGAATCTTAACTATAGAGAACAGATGGTTACCCCAGCGGAAGTGGCTGGGGGACGGGCTAAATAGGTGATGGGGATTAAGGAGTGCACTTGTGATGAGAACTGGTGATGTATGAAGTGTTGAATCACTGCGTTGTAGAAATGAAACTAATATTATCCTTTACGGTAACTGGAATAAAAGTAAAACCTAAAAATAGTAAACAAAATAAAACAAAATCCATTTAAACTAAACCCAGCAAATTTTCAATTAATATCAACCAAAATTTCCAACCAATTTGCCTCTTATCTGACTTTTCACAAAGAAGGGAAAAAAATAAGAAAAATTTAAGTAAACAAACCATCAGGGATTGAACTAGTAAGAAAAAAAAAGCAATGGTTCTATTTTCTGAGCTCAGTAAATATTTAATTCAATGTCCTATCTATCACTCTGAATTTTTCCCCTCTTACGAAGTACTTAGACCTTCAATTCCACCAGGGTTATAGCTATTTTGCTACCCTCCCGTTTACCTTCCATTTTGTAGAACCTAAATTATACTCATCTTCCAAAATCTCTTTTAGTAAGCAGTTTCTCAAAGAAGTCATCTCTACCAGTGACTGCTAATCACTAATCCCTCCTTACTCTTCAATCCTAGAATGCCCATGATCTGAGCTCTCATAGGGTTACTTAATCATATGATCTTCGGATGATAAAATATTCTACATATTTGTTTCATATCCCAATCAGGCTTCAGGGGGGAATTAATCAGAGAAGATGCTAGAAAGACAATAAATGAATACCTAAATGAAACATTAGAATACTGGTCACTAAGAAATAATCTTCACAGTGATATCTGTGCTTCTGTTGGGAACAATTCTCAAACTTATCTTGAGTCCCTACTCCCATGCAGATGTATTAGGTAGGAATGCAAGGTGTAGCTGTCAGTTCTATTACTGTCACGATTACTAACACTTGTTGCTAAAAACTCTGCAAAAATGATCCTGACTCAAAGGATATTTACATTGTATTTACAAGAAGGTGTATTTGTTAAAGCAATAAAGAAACCAAACATTTTAGATTGATTTTTCACCAAGGGCTGAAACAAAATGAGTTAGGTTAACTCTAAGAGTAGAAAATTTAATTAACTAGAAGATACGTATACTCTGGGCATTGTGTTAATTTAAATTTCAAGGTATTCATATTCAATATAGCAGGCCTATTCATTACATAAATATAAATACCATTGGTTACTTTAAATTAAGGCAATGTAGAATTCAACCATAGTAGTAATAAGAATAATGAAAAGGAACTTTTTCTTTTCTAGACTCAAAAGAAACAATTTGCCATTTCAGGGCTCTCCATTTAGCATTATTTGGTAGCAAGGACATTAATCAAAACTTAAGTGGCTGTATCATCTTTCTCTGGAGCAGTAACCAACCAAAATGTTCAATTTTCCTAAATAAAATAACTTGTCACAGGAATGTTGTTAAAGGCTAATTAAAGGGCACCTGGGTGGCTCAGTGGGTTAAAGCCTCTGCCTTCGGCTCAGGTCTGTGATCCCAGGGTCCTGGAATCCAGCCCTGCATCGCATTGGGCTACCTGCTCAGTGGGGAGCCTGCTTCCCTTCCTCTCTCTGCCTGCCCCTCTGCCTACTTGTGATCTCTGTCAAATAAATAAATAAAATCTTAAAAAAAAAAAAAAAGGCTAAAGCTGAGAGACATATATGATAGCAATCTCTATCAACAAGTAGACATAATGGCACAACAGAATCAAATTTTAGAGGATTTGTTTTATATAAATTGCTCAATAATGAATAAAACATTTTTGCTATCTGGTATAGCAAGGCATCACAAATATATTAAATATATAAATTCAAAAGTCTAATAAACTTCCTCATTCTATGTTGCAAGTTTATGAGAGGAAAGGTCTATGGAAACAGTTCTCAACGCTAACATTAGGAAATGGAAAAGTAGAAAACACCATTAGTTTCCATGGTCCTGATGGATAGAACACATGATGTAAGGGACAGTGTTTTTCTTCTTATTTAAAAAAAAAAACATATAGTGTATTATTTGTTTCACGGGTACAGGTCTGTGATTCATCAGTCTTACTCAATTCACTGCATCACCATAGCACATACCCTCCCCAATGTCCATCACCCAGCCACCTCATCTCTCCCACACACCTCCACTCCAGCAACTGTTTGTTTCCTGTGATTGAGTCTCTTAAGGGGTGTCTGGGTGGCTCAGTGGGTTAAAGACTCTGCCCAGGTCATGATCCTGGGTCCTGGGATCGAGCCCCACATCAGGCTCTCCGCTCAGTGGGGAGCCTGCTTCTCTCTCTCCCTCTGCCTGCCTTTCTGCCTACTTGTGATCTCTGTCTGTCAAACAAATAAAGTCTTAAAAAAAAAAAAAAGAGTCTCTTAAGATTTGTCTCCCTCTCTGGTTTTGTCTTGATTTTTCCCTCCCTTCCCCGATGATCCTCTGTCTTGTTTCTCAAATTCCTCATATCAGTGAGATCATATGATAATTGCCTTTCTCTGATTGACTTATTTCACTTAGCATAATACCTTCTAGTTCCATCCATGTGATTGCAAATGGCAAGATTTCTTTTTTTGATGGCTGCATAATATTCCATTGTATATATATACACACCACATCTTCTTTATTCATTCATCTGTTGATGGACATCTACACTCTTTCCATAGTTGGGCTATTGGGACAGTGTTTTTAATTTGACCATTTTACTGAAGTGGAAAATTCTGTTTACATTTATTACTATTTCCAAGAACAAAAAAGACAAAGTTCAATTTTTGAAATATAAACTTTGTGGGGGCACCAGGGTGGTTCAGTTGGTTAACTGTCTGCCTTTGCTTAGGTTGTGCTTTCAGGGTCCTGGGATAGAGCCCCACCCTAGGCTCCCTGCTTCTCCCTCCCCCTTGGCTCTTCTCTACCTCTGACTCACGCTCTAATAAATAAATAAAATCTTAAAAAAAAAAAAAAAAGAAATTGTAGTAATGATTATCGTAACATTTTTTCTATAAATGGAAGATGTTCTAAAATTAGGAAATATTTATGGTATCAGCATTATAAGACAAAACTGGATTAAATTACAAAAGCTTCAAGTCAAAAAATGTTTAATGTATGTTTTAGGCAAAATATGCAACCATAATTTGGATTTTTTAAAGAAACTACTATAGGAAGGACTATCACTTGTGGCCATGCCAGTTTCTCACAGTACCGCTCTTAGCTATGCTGAAAGTTACAATTCATTTATTCATTCCTCAAGATGAAGTACTTGTTCCCAAGGCCTGACCCATGAAATAAATCTATATGAGACTGAAGTGATAAATATTTTAATTCAATTTCATATATATAAAAAACTTTCATATTATAATCTTGGCACCAAATTCAGATAGCAAAATTGTGGTTGGAGCAGTATTTTTTTTTTTTAATAAACATATAATGTATTATTAGACCCAGGGGTACAGGTCTGTGAATCGCCAGGTTTACACACTTCACAGCACTCACCATAGCACATACCCTCCCCAATGTCCATAACCCCACCACCCTCTCCCTCCTCACCCCTCCGTTTGTTTTGTGACATTAAGAGTCTCTTATGGTTTGGGCGCCTGGGTGGCTCAGTGGGTTAAGCCGCTGCCTTCAGCTCAGGTCATGATCCCAGGGTCCTGGGATCGAGTCCCGCATCGGGCTCTCTGCTCAGCAGGGAGCCTGCTTCCCTTCCTCTCTCTCTGCCTGCCTCTCTGCCTACTTGTGATCTCTGTCTGTCAAATAAATAAATAAAATCTTAAAAAAAAAAAAAAAAAAAAGAGTCTCTTATGGTTTGTCTTGGAGCAGTACTTTAAAGTTGAAAACCTACTTTGGAAGTGGAGATAGCTAATATATTAATTAAACCAAAGTTCCTATGTTTGAATCTAGTACAGCACAAGAGCAAGTTAAACATATTTATATGTTAGTCATGAATAAAGTATCATAATAATTCTCAAACTTGTTTTAACATATAACTACATGACAGCCACCATTTCTAAAATTTGCTAGAAAAATATTGTACAATAATGCAAAGGCTTGGTGAAGATGCATTTTGCAATGGGAAGTCAAGTCACCTATTAGAACAGGTTTGTCCTATTTTGTTTGTTAATTTCCAAAGGCCCTTTCAGAGGAATAATCATGGTTTCCAAAGAAGGCCAAAGAGGCTTCTCTGAACTTGGTGGCATGGGAGCCTTGACGGACCTATAATTCCTTTCCAGTATGTCCCCACTCCCTCACTGTCCTCATTACAAAGAGCAAGCTATGTTCAGCTTGTAGTCCTTTAGAACCATAGGACAGTGGCAATAAAAGGTTGCATGCCAGGTATAATCCATAAAGAAACAAGGTGGTAAAGACCAGCAGATTTAGTCATTCCAGGTAAGTCGGATTTTAGAACCTAATATCCTAGGGGGTTGTTAAACCCATGTCCCTAAACTGTGAAAATCTATTCAAAATTAGGTCTGCTCCAAAAGTAGGATGAACATATGTGAAAATGCAAAACCAACATGAGCCAGTGATACTGCTGACAGGAAAAAAACAGTGCAACCTGAGACTGACTTCAGAGTACAGTGCCCAAGCAAGGGTGGGAAAGACCACTGCTCTCTGTACGACTTTGACCACAGAAGGTTACTGTGTTGGGTCCTAAGCACAGGTAAACTCCAGGCACTAACAAAAACAGGTGTCTATTGACAAAAAAGAGATGGAAAGGTTTAGAAGCCATATCTATGTCTTCTGAGGGCCAGGTAAAGGAATGAGGTATGTGTAGCCTTGAAAGAGATAAGATGACAACCATGGAACAGATATTTCATTTGGCTATGTGGGGCAGAGGTCAGAAAGAGGGAGATTTTGATTACCTGAATATACTGTACAGTTAAAAATAATTTTAGAATTAAAGTAATTGCTACATATCACAAAACATTCAACCACAGCTGAATAGATGTTCCATCTATTAAGGATTATATTCTTGTGGAAGCTTAAATTGTTCCTACTTGGTTGTTGCTCTTTGATAGTTTCAGAAACTAATGGAAATTTCATTTTTAAACCTTTTCTAAGATTTTTACTTCTAAGCAATGGCTTCCTGGCTTGCTATTTGTAATTAGAAGTGCTTCATTATTAAATTTCACTATTACTAAAAGCAACCAGTAAGGGGGCGCCTGAGTGGGTCAGTTGGTTGAGAATCCAACTCTTGATTTTAGCTCAGGTCATGATCTTAGGGTCATAAGATCAAATCTCATGAGATCTCTGCTCAGTGTGGATTCCTTTTGAGATTCCCCCTCTCCCTCCACCACCCTCTTCTCTAAAATAAAGAAATGAATCTTTAAAAAAAGAAAAAGGCAACAAGTAGGGGCAGCTGGTAGCTCAGTTGTTTAAGCCTCTGTTGATTTCAGCTCAGGTCATGAGCTCAGGGCTGTGAGATGGAGCCCCACATGAAGCTCCACATTGAGCATGGAGCCTGCTTAAGATTCTCTCTCTCCCTCTGCCCCTCCCCACCCCCATACTTTAAATAAATAAATATATATATATAACATATTTCAAAGCAACAAGTAAAAAATACAGAAGGCCTGGCATGTTGGCAAGAACAAATTATCAGAAGCCTATTACAAGAGATGTTTTTGAGACTCTGTCTTGATTGCATACATGAAATTTGTGGAATGCCTTAATTATCTCATTTGCAGAAATAAAAAGAGCACACTCATCACTTTATTAAGGCATACTATGTAATCAAAGCCAACCTCATGACTGCCTGAAAGAAAATACAGTTCTAAGTTCAAGCTGTGTTTCAAATCCGCGGTTTCATGTGAGGTCCTCATGGATCCTACAGATGACCTACTTCCTGGCCTTAAAAAAGAACTCATAACCCTGGTTTTTTAAATATATTTTTCTATTATAGACATGAAATCACATGAAACATCACAAAATAAACCCCTGTTTTCCCCTAATACAGCCAAAATAATAGTAGGCATAATCTCCATAAAAATTATTTATTTTCAGTGGTGGCAAAGAGAAGCACACATTAATTCTAAGCTGGAACAGTATTTCAGTGACTATTTCTCTAGCTTATTTTCCTGCAGGGCACTTATTATCTTCTAGCATACAGTGTATTTTCTTGTTCATTCAGTATTGTCTCTTTCCACCATAACCTCCATGAAGACAGAGATGGTCTTTTATTCATCCTGTATCCCCAGTGCCTAGGACAGTGCCTGGCACTGAGTAAATTCTCAAGAAATTTTTTGAATGAGTGAAGGAAGAAATGTCCACAGGTTAAAATACTCAGTATTTGCAGGGCACCTGGGTGGTTCAGTCGGTTGGGCGTCCAACCCTCGATTTCAGCTCCAGTCACGGTTGTGGGATCAAGCCCCAAGATGAGTGGGCTCCACTCATCTTGGGAGTCTGCTTGAGATTCTCACTCTCTCCCCCCCTCTTCTGCCCCTCCCCACCACACAAATGCACGCTCTAAAATAAATAAATCTTTAAAAAAATACTCAATATTTTCAGGCTGGAAATGTACAACCCCTTGACTTACAACTCTGTAGGAAGGCACAGACCCTCAATACCACACTATATTAAGGTTTCAAACTATTAAATCATAATTCAAATATAAATGGGAAAAAAAGTAAAGCAAATATTTAACTTACTTTAAGAGTTTATAATACACAAACCGAAACATTTCTTGGATAAGGACTGAGACCAACACTCCCAAGATCAGCAGATATTTCTGTATTGGTCCATCTTTGTTGTCAGTGATTGTTCTTGCCATGAACCAAAAAAGGGAGGAAAACAGCAGAGACACCAACCAGAAAAAAGCTCTGAAAAATAGAGAAAGGTGTAAGTGAACAGGATTCATAATGATTTAAAAGTGAGAAAACCCTACTTGAGAAGGAACAGATTTCCTGACTCTTTTATGAGGGGGAAAAAGGTCTTCATAAATTGATGCCCTGGATCATTTGTTCTTTTTTTAAAAAAACATTTATTTAGTTTTTTTTTTAATTTATTTGACAGATCACAAGTAGGCAGAGAGGCAGGCAGAGAGAGGAGGAAGCAGGCTCCCTGCTGAGCAGAGAGCCAGATGTGGGGCTCTGTGGGGCTCCATCCCAGGACCCTGAGACCATGACCTGAGCGGAAGGCAGAGGCTTTAACCCACTGAGCCACCCAGGCGCCCCCTGGATCACTTCTTAATCAATGGTTCATTTTCCCTGGTGAGATGAACATGCAGTCCAAGAGGAATGTGAGATTTTTTCCTAGCAATCATTTTTTTCCAGTGGCTCTGCTCCTTCTAAAGTACATCTGCAAACTGTCAAGGACTATCTAGCTAAAAACCTGGTTATTTGCTACTCTTCCTAACTAGTGCTTTGCCCATTCATATGCAAATATGTATCTTTCTCTCCCCCACCACCCCGCCCCCCAAAAAGTCTACATCTCTATTAACGGAGTGATTGGTATAAAATTCAGAGGTTGAAAACCTGTTGAAATCTAAGTCAGCTTTCCAGGCTTGGCTTCAACAACACACCAGAGGATTTTAATGATTATAACAAGCTTTACAAGTCTTTTGCTCAAATCTCCTTTGTTTTTAAAATGACCCATCTGATGCGGCACTTTCAATACAGTTGTGAGAGGTGAAGCAGCTCAGAAAAGGCGGTTATCACTGGCCTACCATGGCTGTTTCTCCAGGTACTAAGTGAATCTCAAAGGTGGAGGGGGAGGTGCGGCGCCCCCGGAAGAGCTGCCAGACAGGTGAAAACCGGGATTATGACCACATTCGCCGCAAGAGTTCAGTATTTACCAAGCTCCTGCAAAGAGATGCACTGACAGGTGCTTCGGTGTTTTCACGGGTTTCCACGGGTTGCCACCCTTTAGCTCTACACCTGAATCACCTGGGGAGCTTAAAAAAAAATCCGTAGCCCGAATCCCACCCCCTAGACATCACGATTTGGCTGATCTGGGGTAGGGGTCGGGCACGGGTATGCTTTAAAGCACCTAAGCTCCAGGGGCTAATGTGCTCTTAACCCATTTGGGATTGATTACAGATGTCTGTGAGAATCTGAGGGCAACTAGGGACCCCCTCCTGTAAAATAAAAGTAAAAATAAAAGATGAAAAATTTGAACTTACCCACAATTTTTTCATACAATTTTAATGGCTGCACAACTCAACAGAACCCACCCACAGACACTCGGCAAAAACTCAGGAGCCATACATCAGGGTTTTCTGAGCTCCTTCCCCAAAGCCCGGCCTGTGGGGTCCTGGGGCTCTTTTTCTTTTTCCGCCGACCCTCGGAGGACGAAGAGTACCAGAGGAGCGGGATCTCGGCTCTCCCCGTCCCAACCCTTCTCCCCTCCAAAGCCCAACAAGGTCGAGCCCCTTGGCGGGGACGCCGGGGGTCGCCGCTACCTCCGGCAGGGGAGGAGAGCCCCAAGTCCGGGTTTCCCGGAGCAACCGCCTCACCCGATGATGAGGAAGATGACGCGCAACGGCTCGGTGGCGATGGTGAAGATGTAGAGGGCCAGCGCAGGCCCGAAGGCAATGAAGGCGCAGCCAAAGAACACGGCCGCCGTCATGGCGACCGCGGAAGCCGGCCGGGAGGCCTAACAGGGACGCAAGGTGCGCTGGGCGCTGATAGAGCTGAGCGCGGCGCAGGGGTGCGAGCAGGGAGCGACCGAGGGGCTGGAGGAGACGCGGAGGAGGCGGGGTCCTCTCTCTCTGCCTGCCTCTCTGCCTACTTGTGATCTCTGTCTGTCAAATAAATAAATAAAATCTTAAAAAAAAAAAAAAAAAAAGAGTCTCTTATGGTTTGTCTTGGAGCAGTACTTTAAAGTTGAAAACCTACTTTGGAAGTGGAGATAGCTAATATATTAATTAAACCAAAGTTCCTATGTTTGAATCTAGTACAGCACAAGAGCAAGTTAAACATATTTATATGTTAGTCATGAATAAAGTATCATAATAATTCTCAAACTTGTTTTAACATATAACTACATGACAGCCACCATTTCTAAAATTTGCTAGAAAAATATTGTACAATAATGCAAAGGCTTGGTGAAGATGCATTTTGCAATGGGAAGTCAAGTCACCTATTAGAACAGGTTTGTCCTATTTTGTTTGTTAATTTCCAAAGGCCCTTTCAGAGGAATAATCATGGTTTCCAAAGAAGGCCAAAGAGGCTTCTCTGAACTTGGTGGCATGGGAGCCTTGACGGACCTATAATTCCTTTCCAGTATGTCCCCACTCCCTCACTGTCCTCATTACAAAGAGCAAGCTATGTTCAGCTTGTAGTCCTTTAGAACCATAGGACAGTGGCAATAAAAGGTTGCATGCCAGGTATAATCCATAAAGAAACAAGGTGGTAAAGACCAGCAGATTTAGTCATTCCAGGTAAGTCGGATTTTAGAACCTAATATCCTAGGGGGTTGTTAAACCCATGTCCCTAAACTGTGAAAATCTATTCAAAATTAGGTCTGCTCCAAAAGTAGGATGAACATATGTGAAAATGCAAAACCAACATGAGCCAGTGATACTGCTGACAGGAAAAAAACAGTGCAACCTGAGACTGACTTCAGAGTACAGTGCCCAAGCAAGGGTGGGAAAGACCACTGCTCTCTGTACGACTTTGACCACAGAAGGTTACTGTGTTGGGTCCTAAGCACAGGTAAACTCCAGGCACTAACAAAAACAGGTGTCTATTGACAAAAAAGAGATGGAAAGGTTTAGAAGCCATATCTATGTCTTCTGAGGGCCAGGTAAAGGAATGAGGTATGTGTAGCCTTGAAAGAGATAAGATGACAACCATGGAACAGATATTTCATTTGGCTATGTGGGGCAGAGGTCAGAAAGAGGGAGATTTTGATTACCTGAATATACTGTACAGTTAAAAATAATTTTAGAATTAAAGTAATTGCTACATATCACAAAACATTCAACCACAGCTGAATAGATGTTCCATCTATTAAGGATTATATTCTTGTGGAAGCTTAAATTGTTCCTACTTGGTTGTTGCTCTTTGATAGTTTCAGAAACTAATGGAAATTTCATTTTTAAACCTTTTCTAAGATTTTTACTTCTAAGCAATGGCTTCCTGGCTTGCTATTTGTAATTAGAAGTGCTTCATTATTAAATTTCACTATTACTAAAAGCAACCAGTAAGGGGGCGCCTGAGTGGGTCAGTTGGTTGAGAATCCAACTCTTGATTTTAGCTCAGGTCATGATCTTAGGGTCATAAGATCAAATCTCATGAGATCTCTGCTCAGTGTGGATTCCTTTTGAGATTCCCCCTCTCCCTCCACCACCCTCTTCTCTAAAATAAAGAAATGAATCTTTAAAAAAAGAAAAAGGCAACAAGTAGGGGCAGCTGGTAGCTCAGTTGTTTAAGCCTCTGTTGATTTCAGCTCAGGTCATGAGCTCAGGGCTGTGAGATGGAGCCCCACATGAAGCTCCACATTGAGCATGGAGCCTGCTTAAGATTCTCTCTCTCCCTCTGCCCCTCCCCACCCCCATACTTTAAATAAATAAATATATATATATAACATATTTCAAAGCAACAAGTAAAAAATACAGAAGGCCTGGCATGTTGGCAAGAACAAATTATCAGAAGCCTATTACAAGAGATGTTTTTGAGACTCTGTCTTGATTGCATACATGAAATTTGTGGAATGCCTTAATTATCTCATTTGCAGAAATAAAAAGAGCACACTCATCACTTTATTAAGGCATACTATGTAATCAAAGCCAACCTCATGACTGCCTGAAAGAAAATACAGTTCTAAGTTCAAGCTGTGTTTCAAATCCGCGGTTTCATGTGAGGTCCTCATGGATCCTACAGATGACCTACTTCCTGGCCTTAAAAAAGAACTCATAACCCTGGTTTTTTAAATATATTTTTCTATTATAGACATGAAATCACATGAAACATCACAAAATAAACCCCTGTTTTCCCCTAATACAGCCAAAATAATAGTAGGCATAATCTCCATAAAAATTATTTATTTTCAGTGGTGGCAAAGAGAAGCACACATTAATTCTAAGCTGGAACAGTATTTCAGTGACTATTTCTCTAGCTTATTTTCCTGCAGGGCACTTATTATCTTCTAGCATACAGTGTATTTTCTTGTTCATTCAGTATTGTCTCTTTCCACCATAACCTCCATGAAGACAGAGATGGTCTTTTATTCATCCTGTATCCCCAGTGCCTAGGACAGTGCCTGGCACTGAGTAAATTCTCAAGAAATTTTTTGAATGAGTGAAGGAAGAAATGTCCACAGGTTAAAATACTCAGTATTTGCAGGGCACCTGGGTGGTTCAGTCGGTTGGGCGTCCAACCCTCGATTTCAGCTCCAGTCACGGTTGTGGGATCAAGCCCCAAGATGAGTGGGCTCCACTCATCTTGGGAGTCTGCTTGAGATTCTCACTCTCTCCCCCCCTCTTCTGCCCCTCCCCACCACACAAATGCACGCTCTAAAATAAATAAATCTTTAAAAAAATACTCAATATTTTCAGGCTGGAAATGTACAACCCCTTGACTTACAACTCTGTAGGAAGGCACAGACCCTCAATACCACACTATATTAAGGTTTCAAACTATTAAATCATAATTCAAATATAAATGGGAAAAAAAGTAAAGCAAATATTTAACTTACTTTAAGAGTTTATAATACACAAACCGAAACATTTCTTGGATAAGGACTGAGACCAACACTCCCAAGATCAGCAGATATTTCTGTATTGGTCCATCTTTGTTGTCAGTGATTGTTCTTGCCATGAACCAAAAAAGGGAGGAAAACAGCAGAGACACCAACCAGAAAAAAGCTCTGAAAAATAGAGAAAGGTGTAAGTGAACAGGATTCATAATGATTTAAAAGTGAGAAAACCCTACTTGAGAAGGAACAGATTTCCTGACTCTTTTATGAGGGGGAAAAAGGTCTTCATAAATTGATGCCCTGGATCATTTGTTCTTTTTTTAAAAAAACATTTATTTAGTTTTTTTTTTTAATTTATTTGACAGATCACAAGTAGGCAGAGAGGCAGGCAGAGAGAGGAGGAAGCAGGCTCCCTGCTGAGCAGAGAGCCAGATGTGGGGCTCTGTGGGGCTCCATCCCAGGACCCTGAGACCATGACCTGAGCGGAAGGCAGAGGCTTTAACCCACTGAGCCACCCAGGCGCCCCCTGGATCACTTCTTAATCAATGGTTCATTTTCCCTGGTGAGATGAACATGCAGTCCAAGAGGAATGTGAGATTTTTTCCTAGCAATCATTTTTTTCCAGTGGCTCTGCTCCTTCTAAAGTACATCTGCAAACTGTCAAGGACTATCTAGCTAAAAACCTGGTTATTTGCTACTCTTCCTAACTAGTGCTTTGCCCATTCATATGCAAATATGTATCTTTCTCTCCCCCACCACCCCGCCCCCCAAAAAGTCTACATCTCTATTAACGGAGTGATTGGTATAAAATTCAGAGGTTGAAAACCTGTTGAAATCTAAGTCAGCTTTCCAGGCTTGGCTTCAACAACACACCAGAGGATTTTAATGATTATAACAAGCTTTACAAGTCTTTTGCTCAAATCTCCTTTGTTTTTAAAATGACCCATCTGATGCGGCACTTTCAATACAGTTGTGAGAGGTGAAGCAGCTCAGAAAAGGCGGTTATCACTGGCCTACCATGGCTGTTTCTCCAGGTACTAAGTGAATCTCAAAGGTGGAGGGGGAGGTGCGGCGCCCCCGGAAGAGCTGCCAGACAGGTGAAAACCGGGATTATGACCACATTCGCCGCAAGAGTTCAGTATTTACCAAGCTCCTGCAAAGAGATGCACTGACAGGTGCTTCGGTGTTTTCACGGGTTTCCACGGGTTGCCACCCTTTAGCTCTACACCTGAATCACCTGGGGAGCTTAAAAAAAAATCCGTAGCCCGAATCCCACCCCCTAGACATCACGATTTGGCTGATCTGGGGTAGGGGTCGGGCACGGGTATGCTTTAAAGCACCTAAGCTCCAGGGGCTAATGTGCTCTTAACCCATTTGGGATTGATTACAGATGTCTGTGAGAATCTGAGGGCAACTAGGGACCCCCTCCTGTAAAATAAAAGTAAAAATAAAAGATGAAAAATTTGAACTTACCCACAATTTTTTCATACAATTTTAATGGCTGCACAACTCAACAGAACCCACCCACAGACACTCGGCAAAAACTCAGGAGCCATACATCAGGGTTTTCTGAGCTCCTTCCCCAAAGCCCGGCCTGTGGGGTCCTGGGGCTCTTTTTCTTTTTCCGCCGACCCTCGGAGGACGAAGAGTACCAGAGGAGCGGGATCTCGGCTCTCCCCGTCCCAACCCTTCTCCCCTCCAAAGCCCAACAAGGTCGAGCCCCTTGGCGGGGACGCCGGGGGTCGCCGCTACCTCCGGCAGGGGAGGAGAGCCCCAAGTCCGGGTTTCCCGGAGCAACCGCCTCACCCGATGATGAGGAAGATGACGCGCAACGGCTCGGTGGCGATGGTGAAGATGTAGAGGGCCAGCGCAGGCCCGAAGGCAATGAAGGCGCAGCCAAAGAACACGGCCGCCGTCATGGCGACCGCGGAAGCCGGCCGGGAGGCCTAACAGGGACGCAAGGTGCGCTGGGCGCTGATAGAGCTGAGCGCGGCGCAGGGGTGCGAGCAGGGAGCGACCGAGGGGCTGGAGGAGACGCGGAGGAGGCGGGGCAAGGCGGAGGAGGCGGGACAAGGCGGAGGAGGCGGGACAAGGCGGAGGAGGCGGGACAAGGCGGAGGAGTTTGGAGGCGGGGCAGAGGAGTTTGGAGGCGGGGCAGAGGAGGCTGGAGCGGGCGGGGCGGAGCGCAGCGCCCAGAGGGGGGTTGGGGCGGGGCAGAGGGGGTTGGAGGCGGGGCGGAGCGCGGCGGAGGGGCCTGGAGGCGGGGCGAAGGGAGCAAGGCAAAGAAGGCTGGAGGCCGGGTGTGGAGAGCTGGAACCCGCGGGGCGGAGCGGAGCGCAGAGCCTCGGAGGGAGTGGGAGGAGGAGCGGAGGAAAGTGGAGAAGGGGCGGAGGGAAGTGGAGAAGGGGCGGAGGGCACTGTAGGGGGGCGGGGCGCGGTGGAGGAGGTTGGAGTGGGGCGGGAGCCGCGGGGCGGGTTAGGGCGGAGCGGAGGCAGCGGTTGGGACGCAGTGGAAGGGGTTGGAAGCTGGGCGGAGCGGGGCGGAGGGCGCCGGGGGCTGGGGCCGGGCGGAGTGGGGGTGTAACGACTGAGGCTGGAAGGCGGGGGCGGGGGCGGGCCTCAGCGCCAAGCTTTCCGCCCCACTTGGCATCTGCGGCGGCACGATGCAGAGGCTCTGTTCACTGGCGACTTTAGCTGAGGGCCAAGATCCCCGCCATTACCAGCACCACTCACTGGTGCACATTGATTGGGCCATCGGTGCGGGCTGGGAGGTCGTTAGGAAGAGAGGAGGTTCCTTAGCCCGCTTTGGAGCCAGAACGGGGAAGATTCCAGATCCAATGAAGAAAAGCAGCTGCAGACAGAAGCAGGATTCCTGTTCTAAATAGAGTTGTCTTTTCTACTTTTTAAGTTTTTTTTTCTAAATAAACTTGTTTTTAAGGCACTTTTTGCTACTGGCACAGTTAGGGGGACTTCCTGCTCTGTCATATATAATATCCATATAGCGGTAACCCAGGCGATAACTCATAATAGTGTAGGTATGAAATAGCAATAAGGGAAGCTGTCCTCAGGGTTGTTTTTGTGTGTGTGTTTTGTCCGCACACCCCCAAGTCTTTGGAAAAGTTGTGCTTTTTTTAGAGAGGGGGAGCAGGGGAGAGGAAGAGAAAACTGTAAGCAGTCTCCAGGCCCACTGAGGAGCCCCATTTTGCAACCTGACCTCATTCACTCCACAAAATCCTTCATTTTGAAATGGGTTATACAGCACCTACTGAAACTCAGGCTGAGACAACAGTGCAAAATGATAGACTCACCATTATGCACCATTATGTAGATTTTTTTGGTTCTATCCTGAATCAAAGTTATCAAATGCAGTTTCATCACTTCAGCTCCATGCAGAAATACCTTCACAGAAGCATAATATACTCAGGTCCTTAGCATAAATTAAGATTTTTATCCAACAAACAGCCATCTACATTTTTCCTGCACATTTTATAAAACTTTAATTATCGGGTGCCTGGGTGGCTCAGTAGGTTAAGCGTCTGCTTTCAGCTCAGGTCATGATCCCAGGGTCCTAGGATCAAGTTCCACATGGGGCTCCCCACTCAGCAGGGAATCTGCTTCTTTCTCTCCCTCTGCCCTTCTCTGCTGATGCACATGTGCTTATGCTCACTCTCTAATAAATAAAATCTTTTTAAAAAAACATTTAATTATTATTATTGAATATTTTTAATAGATCCATGCTTTATTATTTGAGTTTGAAGCTAGAAAAAAATTGTTTCTCCTGACAAATGCATACACTCAGCTCTGAGTGCTAACTCATCATATTCAGGCCTTATCTTGACTCCCAAGAAGCTAAGAGCTAAATATATCTTCTGGGTTTCTGTTATTATAATTACTGCAATGACTTCAGAAAATGAGTTACTCTTTTATCCTTATTTTAATGACTTGATTACCCCAACTGTAGCTAGATCCATGTGTCTTAGTTAAAGCTGCTTCAAATATCTTGGAAGTAGGCAACTCAACACGCAGAACTATAAGTTGAGAGAATTTGTATTCATAGTATCTTGACCATATACCAATTCAATCTTAGTCCTCAAACCTAGTTTTAAAAAATGGGAAGGTAGGGGCGCCTGGGTGGTTCAGTGGGTTAAAGCCTCTGCCTTCAGCTCAGGTCATGATCCCAGGGTCCTGGGATAGAGCCCCGCATTGGGCTCTCTGCTCAGTGGGAGGCCTGCTTCCTCCTCTCTCTCTGCCTGCCTCTCTGCCTACTTGTGATCTCTGTCAAATAAATAAATAAAATCTGTAAAAAAAAAAAAAAAAAAAAGGAAGGTAATACAAAATGAATGAGTTTGGGCCCCCGTCAGTAAAGACCTCTTTAATGATGTCCTCTGGAATAGAAAAGAAGAAAGCAACTAGACCAAACGGACAAAGTCACCAGTAGAATAGTCATCTTCAGCATTCATGGTTATTTATTAGAAAAACTAATTTCAAGTTTTCTCCGAATAATAGTACCTTACACTTATATAGGGCATTGCTGTTTAAAAAGCCCTTTTACATGGACTTCAACAATGCTGTTTATAAGAGAGGAGTTTGAGGCTAAGTAACAGTGCCATTGACTCCTCAAGTTGCTTTTGTTTGTTTGCTTGGTTGTTTATTTTTTTAAAGATTTTATTTATTTGACAGAGAGACACAGTGAGAGAGGGAACACAAGCAGGAGGAGTGGCAGAGGGAGAAGCAGGCTTCCCGCCGAGTGGGGAGCCTGACATGGGGCTTGATCCCAGGACCCTGGGATCATGACCTGAGCCGAAGGCAGACCCTTAACCAACTGAGCCACCAAGGCATCCCTACTCCTCAAGTTTTCAATTAAGAAGTAAATGGAAAACAAAATTTCCAAAATGACATAGCTTTCTTCAACATGTTAATTTTGATGATCGCTAAAGCTCACTGATTCTCTTCCAACACTTATTAAACACCTACTATGTGACAGGCTCCTTCCTGGATACTATGGATACAAAGCTAAAGACTGGTCCCCATGCTTACAGGAACTTAGAGTCTAGTGGGAAGAGAATAAGCAGACAGTTAGAATCCAGTGCGTTGAAACTCTGGGCACACATGGGAGGGGGCTCCTAACCTGGATGGGTTGTGCCCAAGGTCTTCCCAGAGAAACCCTTACTGAGTCCTGAAAGACATGGAAGAGTTAGCTGGGAAAAGGATAGGAAGTCAGTAAAAGGTGCAGCATAAGTGAAGGAATGAGAAAGCATGGTGGTGTGTTCAGGAAACTGCAGTTACTGGTGATGTTCAAAATGGGTATGAGTTAGGGTATGACAAGATCCCAGGCCAGAGAGAAAAGAAGTGGGGGTGCTAAAGCTCTTTGTTTGCCAGGCTAAAGAGTTTAGCTTCTACCCCAAGGTTGTGAGGTACCACTGAAGGATTAAATTTGGCAGTGACAGAAGATTCCTGTTGGTGCTGTGAAAACTGGCTTGGAGGAAACTAAGAGTAGAGACTGGGCAACTGGTTAGGAGAGGTTGCAGAGATCTAGGCAAAAGATGGGGAGGCCTGAACACAGACAGGGGCAGAAACAATGGACAAGTGGATGGATGAGGAAGAGATAAAGGTGTTTGATCTATAAGACTTGGAGGCTACTTGTGGACCTAAGTAGATGATTGTGCTAACATCTACCATGAGGGAGAAAAGAGGAAAGAGAACAGCTTTCTCCTCCTGGGTTTAAGGATTGTTGGTGGGAACTGCTGGGGAGCAGGAAAGATGGAGAGCAGAGTTAAGACTCAGACATGTTGTTTGATGCACCTGTAGCAGATCCCAGGGGAGATGGCCAATAGGCAGATCAATTTGGAAATCTTCCTGTCTGCAAAGAGGGCGAGGCTAGAGATATAAACTTGAAAGCCATATTAGTTTCCTATTGTTGCTATAACAAATAATCACAAATGTAGCAGCTTAAAAAATACACAAAGTGATTCTCTTAGAGTTCTGGAGGCCAGAATTATGAAATGACTTTTCCAGTCTAAAGCCAGTGTCAGGGCCAGGCTGGTTCCTTCTGGAGGCTTTAGGAGAGAATCTCTTCCCCTTCCCTTTTCCAGATCCCAGAGGCTGCTTACCTCCTTTGGCTCACAGGCCTGCATGCTCACACCTTCACTCCCTTTCTGTCATCTCATAGTTTCCTTCTGATTCCAACTCCTCCTGTGTCCCTCCCATAAAGACCCTTGGGATTACATATACTCCACCCCAATAATCCAGGACAATCCCCCCCTTTCAAAAGCCTTACCTTGACCACATCTGTGAAGTCCTTTTTGCTATGTAGAGTGACATTCACAGGTTCCAGGGATCAGGGCATGAACATCCTTGGGGGCCATTATTCCCCCGATCACAGAAGTTATGAGCATTTCAAGAGCCATGAAAAAGGATGAAATTATTTTTGGAAAAGTGGAGAATCAGGAGAATACTGTCACAGAAGCTATGAGAACATTTCTGGGAGGAAGAGATATACTGGTCAAATGCCGCTAAGAGGTTAACCAAAATAAGGACGAAATATTGTCTGCGACTTCAGCAACTAGGCCACTGTAAGACCAATGTCAGTGAAGTGACTGGCGAGGAAGCCAGACTGGAGTAGGCTGAGGAATAAAGGAAATATGAAAAAGTGAAGATGGTAACTGTAGGCAACTCTTTGAAGAAGCTTAGCTACAACAGGAAGAAGAGAAAAAAGGGCAATAGGGGAGAGAGACACGAGGCCAACATCTGTGGCGTTAGGGTGCTTAGATGATGAGGGGCCAGGTGTAACATGGGATAAGAGTGTGAAGGTGGAAGAGAAAGAGCTTCAAGTTCTCTGAAGGGCAGAGGTGGGAGGATGAGTGCAGAAAAGAGGCAGTGGTGAGAAAGGCACAGAAGAGAAGGGATGCTTCTACTCCAAGAGGAAGGAGTGAGGATGAGGGTGGCGTTGGGCGCTGGACCCTGGTAGGCCATAGGATAGAGAGGGAGAGATGGCTAACTGATGCTTTTCTCTGGGAAGCAAGAACTGAAAGACTTATCAAGAGTAAAGGGAGAGAAGTGGGAAACTTGAGAACAGTGAAGGTTCAAAATGGTGCTTGGGATGAATGCAAAAGGCTACGACCAGGAACGTGCACAAGCATTGTGGGAGAATAGTGACAGGGCTGGGGTCTCAATCTGTGGCATTTGGAAGTGAAAACTAAACAACAGAAACTCAACTTGGGAGGACTAAGAAGGGAAGGATGATCAATTTAAGACTGCCATTCTATAACAATTCTATAACAGAATCACCTCAATGTATTCTGATCTAGGTAAGAGCAGGAGATCTGCCCATTTTTCTGAGTCTCTCTCTCTCTTTTTTTTTAAGATTTTATTTATTTGACAGAGAGAGAGCAAGAGAGAGAGAGCACAAGCAGGGGGACCCGGAGAGGGTGAAGCAGGCTCCTGCCGAGCAGGGAGCCAGATGCGGGCTTGATCCTAGGACCCTGGGATCATGACCTGGGCCGAAGGCAGACGCTTAACGACTGAGCCAGCCAGGTACCTCAATTTTTCTGAGTCTTTAAGCAATTTCAAGTCAGATAAGTTTGCTAAAATATCTCAAGCCTACCATGGTTTGAATCATACATGTAGATTCTGAAGAATCTGAAGAAACATTTTTTAAATGTGCAATTCATTTCAGAGTCATGAGTTATTTTCATTATGTAGTTTTTATTTTAGACGAACATTACTGTAAAAAAAAGTTCACCTGGAATAAAATCCATTTAAAAACAAAACAAAACAAAACCACAGCATCAGTATCAGTATACAGTTAATGAATTGGCTTAAACAAGATTAACCACATGACAGGTTCACTTTATCTGCAGGAGCTTTTCACATTAAGCTGTTAAAGCAAAAATAAAATATGCTGAAACATATACAGAAGGATAAATCTATGGAAAAACTAGGTATTTCCCATTGGGGGCATGATTTTAGTCAAATAGTTTATGGCATTTTGCACTAAAGGAACTGCAGTGTCAGCTGCAAAAAACAAAATATAACCCATCTGTAAGGCCATAGGAATGAATTATAATTAAGTTCACATTTTAAAAAAGGTAAGAAAATGAAACCAGAAGTTCTATTAGTTCTTGGCAATAAGAAATGCAATCGCATATGGCACAAGCATTTCAAAAAATGAAGTAAAATTTGAAAATATCCCTAAAATAATTATTTGCTGATATTCACTTCTGTAAATTTCAGTCATTTAGAATCTTTTTCAGACTGAACAGGACTCCCGTTAATTTTATTAGTCTAAAAAAAAAAAAGTCTGATTCTCTGTAAAATTGTGCTGGGATTTAAAATTTTATTAGCATATTCCCTCTAGGTCCCTCTAGGACAAGAAATTTTTCTTCTCTCTCTCTCTCTCTCTTTTTTTTTGGACATTCCATTTCCCTCCCTTCTTTGCATATAACAAGAAGGGAAAAGGAATGTCTTTTCTGTTAGAAGAAAAATTCTAAAAAACCTGATGGCAGAAATGAGTGCTTAAAATCTGAGATAAGTAAACCCACATAATGAAATGCTGTATTAAAATTTGGAGCTTAAAAGCTCATCTTTAAAGATTAAGTACTAAATTTATAAAGAAAGCTAAGTCATGAACTAGAAAAAAAAATCTGCTTAAATGCATCACTTACTGTTCACAGGAAAAAATTTATAAGTCTTAATACAGATTCTCAGCATTCAGAATCTGTAAAATGGAATTATAATCTCTTACTTAGAAATTTCTGCAAACGTTCATCTATATTGCACAGCTAAATTTCTTAAGGGAGACAGGGAGATCATACCTTGTTTGCACTAGTGGCTATGACATGTATGTTCTATTCTAGAGTAAGCTATCTCCTACCTTTTCCAATGATGTCGTTAGTCCAAAACAAAACATAAAATCTAAATGGTGCTGGAGGCTTCAAGGCTGGCTCACCAGTTTTCTACCAGGTATTAGAATACTAGTTAGCTAAATGAGGTATAATTAAAAAATAGTCCTTCAAAGTAAAGAGTATAGTCTTCTGAACATTTATAACAAAGACTGCACAAAATGTTCATGTAAATAGTAAGAAACCCTGCGGCACCTTCTAACTGATGCACAGGTGGATTATTTTCTCATAATCTGTACGAAGTAAAACATAGCTAAAATAAATTCCCAGTGAAACGTTTTACAATCAACTGGTTTACATGCTACTGAGTTACAGCACATTTTCAGTGTCTGAAATTCTCAGACTCTACTTGAAAAGGTCTAGTCCAATCATTGTCAAGAATCAGCACACTGATAGTCACGTGCAGCCTGGAACCACAAACACTGCTGCAAACGCCTTTCTGTACCTTGTCCGTAAGACCACAAACATGTTCACACAAACTAGCTTTCTTCAGTTTCAGCAGGGAACAGACAATTATCTGTCACTAAATTCATCTACACATTGAAAAAATAATGCACTATATGTACATTATTAAGCAAAATGGAATATTTATTGGGTCATTTTACCATGCAGAAAGTGAACTTCCTATGGTCTTAGCTCAAATTATATACAATTTAGCAAAGCTAAACGTAAGAAAATAGCAAGGACGATTTATTTCTATATAACAGAGCATCTACCTCCAAATTGCTGCTACTTCAAAGAGCACTTTTAGACTCATCTAAATTTTACAGGCTCTTTCAAAGGGAAGATCGTGGAGACTAACTATTAACCCACATCAGACAAAAGAAGAGAGAAGGAATGAAACAAAAGCAAAGCATTGTGTTTTAAAACAAAAAACAAAAAAACAAAAGCTAACCAAAGAATGTGTCAGTTTTGGTTTGCAGACAACCCCTGAGATATAAACCAAAGTGTTAAGACACCAAATAGAGGTAAATTACTAGGAGAATTACATTCATACATGGTGTCATAGCACTTGCCTTTTAGAAAGTATTTCGTTACCATTCAGAACGCTTAACTGCTTGGATCTTTTTCAGAAAATTAGTAAATAAGAGATGTTTCTAAGAAATTATTTTTTCTTTCCAAAAATGGAGCTAATTTTAAAATGGTAGATGTACAATCAACTTTCAATCAAGCAACTACTGATTAGACTGGGACACAACCAGGTGCCTGTAGGCCTATAGGTAAATACAAACAAACAAACGAAATCAAGAAGGCTGAGATCTGCCAACATTAAGTTTAGTGTATCCATCAAAAATAGCTCTGGTATATTTGCAGCTAAACTGTACATAAGTTTTCAAATAATAGTAAAGGTCTGACGGGTCCAAGCATTCCAATGTTAATGTCTTGATCTGAAGCAATCCATTTGCTTGAATCCATTGCTTGAACAAGCAATCCATTTCCATTTTCATCTCCACTCTCAACTCTGAAGCATGATGGTAACCTTCATGAAACAAAAAAAGCCTAACAGGAAGGATAATTATTGGCAGAATTCATTTCCCTAATCACCTATTCATTACTCCCTGCTCTATTATGACATTGAAGGCTAGAGTAACAACAACATGATCTGAATTTGGCACATAAATTAACGCTAAATAGCTTTTTATTTTTTTCTTATGTAAAGTTTTCATCTACAAAAGGTATACCAGTACCACTGTCTGGTGAGAAAGGCAGCTGAGCTTTTGGCTGGTTTTGGCCCAAATGACTGGACCGAGTTCTATAACAACAAACCCAAACAAATGGAACCGGGTTCGACGCATTCAATAACAGATGCTTTAAAATGGAAACCTTGCTCCTATTTTCTCTAACAAAAAGGCAAGACTTTTCCTAGAGGCTGCACTAGGTCTAATTACCTTTGTTTAAAGAAGAAGAAGAAGAAGAAGAAGAAGGGGGAGGAGAAGAAGAAGAAGGGAGCTCAAATAAGAACAGAACAAAAAATCATTCTGTTTACCATTAGCTATCTCTGTTACCAAGAGCTATCTCTGTTACACTTATATCAACAAGTTAATCTATCTCCCTATAGGTAAGCTTACTACAAACAAAAATCTAAATCCAATACTTGTTAACTTTTGCAGACAGGGATCACAGTAGAGACTGGGTATTACAAACGAAACCAGCAAGTTAAAGAGTGAACTTAAGAAAAAATGCATTGCATGTATTATGATGCTGATATGACAGAACCCACAATAAGATGCTAAAATAAGATCTAAATGGTACATCTCTCTGCCTATGTAAAATTTCAGCTCAAGAAGTTCACAATTTGAAACAGACAACAATGTTCAAATACGTTATGTTTTTGATCACTGAGTGGTTATAAGAGGTCAAACATAAGAGAGAATAGTAAATATAAACCCCAGGAAACGCAATATTAAGGTGATTTCCAAATGTAGCTTCTAGTGATCAGAGAGAGGTAATCAATTGAAAAAGTGACTTATTCAGCTACCCAAACTCTCCAACAAAAAGGTCGGGAATGAAACAAAATTCTAAATAACCTGAAGAAATAAAGGAATTATGGCCTCCGATGAATAGATGGATATTTTCAATGAATTTTTTTTAAGATCACTTGTATCAGAATTTAATGATTCTTATTTAAGGAAATCACAAATTAGAGCCCTTAAAAAAATTCTATCAATGCAACAACATCTGGCCACATGACCCAGACTAAACATCTTTTAATTTTAGTACGTTAACCTCTGCTTTAAATGTTTTACTTTTTTCAAACATCCCCAGGTGCACAAATTTGTCTAGAACTTATAATGAGGCAAAAGTGTGCAAATATGAGTCTGAAACTGTGCTGTAGCAGGGACAGGCTAACACTGATGTGCAAAGTGAAAAAGAAAAGATAGCAGCTTCTGGGACAAACCAAAGGAAAAACAAGTTAAGTCCTGCATATGTCTCCACTTCATTGCTTCCATGTTTAAAAAAAGGAGCCTGTTAACTTGATAGGCCATGAGGCTGAAATCCACATGGCATCCTGTGTCGAGAAGTCTAGGTTCAGTGGTGCTCTCAGCAGCAGCCAGGTGGTGTGATTCTGAGGCTGGCTGACCTGTGCTTTCAGAGAAGCAGGAAAGGGTCCTTTAGGTGTGCTGCAGTCTCTCAGAAACTGAGTTTATCAAAGTAGCGAACAACGGAAGAAACTGGTCTTCTTTGATCGGTTCTCTGTTATTTTCACTGGTCCACCTGACCCTGATGAATTGCTGTCATTCTAAAAAAGGGAAGATGAAGTTACCAAGGAAATAAAAGTTTCATGGTTTGATCCCAATTATCTAAAATGTACAAATGTCATATGCCACAAATGTGTCTTTGGTAGAGTATTTTATTAGAAAGGGGACTTGTCAGGCTCTGATGTTGTCCATATCTTTGGAAATGGTGGATTAAAATGAGAAACATATTTTTAGGATAGCACCTTTAAATTAATAATGTATTCGATGGGAAGCTCCCATTTCCAGTTCAGAAAAATAGCCAATGGAGTGTAAAGTTTCAAGGGTAATGATGGAAACAATGTTAGGATATTGGTATAGGCAATCTTCTTGCTAGAGGTAAGAACAGTTGCTAATGTAAGGTATGCAGTTATATTCAGGATTCTTGCGAAAACAAACTTTCAAGGTGTTCTTAACGATTCATCACTGACATCATTTCTAATTTAAGTGAACTTTAGAAACTTTAAGATCATAATTACATATACATATAAATACCTGTCACATTAAAACTAAACTAGAAAATTTCATGGCAAAAATTTGTGTCATTATTATTTTAATTATTCTGGTCAAAATTCCATTAAAGACCGCCCACAGAATTAGGTGAAAGAATGGAAGCAGCCACAGTTCAGAAGAAACAGAAATAAAAATCAAAATTCAATCAGGTGAATATGTGAGTCAGGAAAAAATGAGTCACTGTGACTATGTTACAAACAGCCCTATCCTTTTAATCAAATAAATAAACAGCAAAAATAAGAAAAACAAATTTAACAAATAGCATAATGAAAGTAAAAAAAGTGATACAAACCATTTTTCTGTTGAGTTTTGTCATTATATCTCGTGCAAGTGTAAAAAATGCCTAAAGGTAAACCAAAAATTTTATTAATGTATGTTTATATTTTATGAAATAGAAATGTAGAATGTTATCATTATTTCATTATAAAATATTATTTGACACTTTTTAATTGAGAAAAGAACATAACTGTAATCGTAGTATACACCTGAATATTGTATCTTATTTTTCAATGATATCACGAACACTGTTCAAACAGAAAGAGGAAAAATCTGAGTAATCTCAGTGACATTTTGTGCCTAGTGTGCCTTGACCCAAATGAAGTATTTTTTTAAACCTATCATTTCTACTTTGTTTCTACAGAGCCAAGACTTTTTTTTTTTTTTAAGATTTTATTTTTAAGTAATCTCTACACCCAATATGGGGCTTGAACTCACAACTCCAAGATCATGAGTCGCATGCTCCACTGACTGAGCCAGCCAGGTGCCTCTCTACAGAGCCAAGACTCTTAAAGAATCTTCGGTTGTCTCCATGCTAAACCCACAACTGTCGGTCTCTTTGTTCCCAACCACCCCTGATGCCCCCAAAGATGTTCAGGAGAAGGTTTACGTCCAATCAAGTCAAAGAGAAACAACATGATAACCACTCTCCTCATTTATTACCAATGTTGCACTGTCACACTGGTCACCTGTGAGTCTAAGTTTCAAAGGAAGCTCATCCCAGTTTCTAGGAAAAGCTAACGACACTAAATTAAAGCTCTGGGAAAGCTGCTAATTTCTGCCAAATGCCTGGTCAGAATAAGCAGCTCAGGCAACTCTCAGCTCTGTACTCGCATAGCTCACAGGTCTCTGTAAGCCACAGATGTCATCACAGTGCAGCCACAAACAGAGACCTAAACCTGCTCCATTAAGCCAGGGTACAGAGTTCACTTTGTGGGAGAAACCCTATCTGGGCCATCTCAGGGCACACATTTTCTCCTGTTTCTACTTAAGAGGTTCCCCTCTTTCTGATGGAAGGAAATCCTTTTGTGGCAAGCAGAAGGAAGCATTTTTCTGCTCCTCTATGCTTGTGTAAATAAATGAACAGAAGCTTTCTGTTTCCTAACACCCATTAGCCAACCTGAAACAATTAGTGGTAGTTATTAAAAACACGAAGAAAAAGTTCTGACCAGTGTCCCTTAGCTAATAAAGTCATTTATATCTCAATTTTAAGCAATAATGGTTATGGTGAATGGTGGTAGTCTAAGAAATGAAATGTCTATAAAACCATCAGTATTACTGTCCATTCAGTTGCACATATTAACACACACTTATCATTTTTACAACAAGTTTTAAGAATGTTATTAATGGCGCGCCTGGGTGGCTCAGTTGGTTAACCAACTGCCTTTGGCTCAGGTTACAATTCTGGAGTCCTGGGATCGAGTCCCGCATTGGACTCCCTGCTCAGTGGGGAGTCTGCTTCTTCTTCCAACCCTCTCCCCTCTCATGCTCTCTCTCTCTCACTCTCAATCTCAAATAAATTCTAAAAAATTATTAATTAATTTATTTGTCAGAAAGAGAGAGAGCACAAGCAGGGGGAGCAGCAGGCAGAGGGAAAAGCAGTCTCCCCGCTGAGCAAGGAGCCCGGTGCAGGACTCGATCCCAGGACCCCGGGTTCATGACTTGAGCTGACGGCAGATCCTTAACCAATGGAGCCACCCAGGCTTCCCTAAAAAATGTTTTTAAAAAAGAAAATATTATCAACAACTGCCCTTGGTAAAGAAAATTTATTCTTAGAAGACTCTAGATGATTTGTCTTTAACAATTAACTTACTGAAAATTTATTAAAACTACTCTCTGATAAACACATTTATTTCTACTAAATGCTGTTGTGTTACAATATATCATGCTCAATCTAAGGAAATCTGTTCAATAATCAGTTTAATTCTCTCTTGAGAGAATACAGACATGAAAGTAATTAAGATTCTCCTGCTACAGGCTACTACTATAGGATGACACGAACCATGATAAATGAGCAGAAAACACTGTGCTTGTTCGGCGAGTGCAGGATTTCTGGCTTCCTAAACAAAGGGCAAAGCTGAGCTTGAACGGAACTTCTACCTTCTGCTCAGTGAATCTTAATCAAGCAATCTCATATAGCCCATGTGGGGGCTGGTTGCTAGAAATTCAACAACCTGGGTCCCCATAAAAGTCAGAAGCACAAAAATTCACAAAATGGAGGTGGAGCTCACAGAAGGCATTCACTAAGAAAAGGACAACTTTGGAGAGTTGCTTGAACATAAGCATCTCAGCTCTAATGTTACCCCATAACAGGTCACCGAACATTTCTTTCTTACCTCTTCTACATTTGTACTGGATTTTGCACTTGTCTCCAAGAATTTAATCCCATAGTCAATAGCTAACTGAAAGGCAAACAGAAACATTTAAATTTTGTTCAAGTTGCTTCAACATATAAAGCATTTCCTTTTTCTAGGTTGTTCAAAGTCCCAAAGGTAGAGGATCTAGTTGAAAACTCTTGTGGTTCTCAAATTTCTTTGCTTTCTTCTATGTGTTTGAAATGTAGACATCTAACTTAATCATCATAAGTAAAATGGCAGTGCTTCCACTCAAGACATGACTTAAATTATTTTTTTGTTCTATTATGCTTTAGTTCTCTAGTATGCTTACAAGAAAAAGCGTGAGACAGATACTTGCTCCTACCATTAATTTGGGATTCGCTGACCCCTTTCACCTGCTCCCAAAGTACAACTCTCTAACAGTTACTATACTGACTTTTCATTATTTTTTAATAAATTGGTACATAAAGAATGAAAGCTTAAAATACTAAGTACTCACCGCTTTTGTTTTTATTTGGTTTCTATTTCCATCTATTCCCAAAAAGTTCCCAGTTTATTTAAAATAACAAGATTAAATGAATGTTCTTACAGAAAAAAAGTTTGCAGTCAGATTTAAAAACAAAATACATTTTGCATGCATTACCAAAAAAAGGCCAAAGCAAAATTCCAAGACTTAAAAACTGAAGCCTCTAAGTTAATTTAGAAAATGTTATAGAAATAAATATGTACATGTAATAAATTCTTGCTTTTTTTGCAGGGTACAAAATAGAAAACACCATAAATGACATCCACAGCTTGATGAATTAAAAGTAGTTTCACCATAATGACGTAAATCTAATATGGTGTAAAATAGTCTTAGGAAAAAAATAATGAATTGGAATGTGATTACTGGTTAAGCTTCACCTATCCGATCACTTTTAATTGAAGAGAATGATTTATTTGCCCTTTAAAACTGGGCATTTTCACACGGATATGGAAGAAATAGCCTGAACTCTCAGCTGCACGAATCTGAAAAAGGACCAATTTGTATCTCCCAGAAAACAGCAAATTCTTCAGGAATGAGTCATGACTACACAATATATGGAGCTGGATCTCGAATACTAATTCATACCATTCAAGTATGGATTACATCTCTTTGTTGTTTTTTTTAAAGGATTAAAATACAGATATTCTTCAAACTGAAATCAACAATTAAGTAATACTAAGAAAATAACTGCTTAGTGTGAATAGATTCTAATCTTTACGCATTCGGTTCAAATTTACCTTCTCTCCTCTTTCTTTTGACACTTGTCTTTTGTCATTCATATCACATTTGTTACCCAGGATCATTCTTTCAACATCTGAAGAGGCATGCTATGGGGAGAAAATAGTACGTTGTTAAAACAGCCAGAGCAAAACACAGCTATTCAACAGACAAACCCTACCTGTCAGAAACATATCCATAAATTTAATAATAAGAAAAATCATCTTTCGCTCCACACAAAGCCTGATGCAGGGAAAAATTTAAAAGCTGGGAGGAGGGAAAAGGTATAGCATAAGAGCCTATGTGAACTTTTTCCCCAAAGGCTTACAGTCATTCTTGTGCCTTTTTTGGTACATGAACAAACAGAAGTAGAACTTCTGGTTATCCAACAACAAAACTTCCAAATACTAGTTTGGGTCAAAGAAGGAAAAAAATAAGTACTGAGTGAGCCAATGAGGATGGTATTCTGGATTCTGAACTACTTAAAATATGAAATCTTGTAAGTTATTATTAATGTGTACAAAATGATTTTAAAGTCAGATTTCTTTCTGAAATGTCAAAGACATTCAAAAAAAAAGTCTTAATACCAGTCAATCTGGAATTAAACCAAATTTCAAATATCTAACGATAGAGAAAAGGTTAGAAGGGAAAAATGCTAAGTTGATGGAACAGGGAGATGTCTTTGCCAGTCAGACAGCAAGAAGCTGGGAGTCAGACTTTAAAGCTAGAGGAGCACAAGCAAGTCTCTTCTTTCTGGCCTCAGTTTTCAACATGGGTAAAATGGGGACTTGGATTAAATTATTTTCAAGATCCAGCCCAAGTTTAAAATTCGGTGAGACTGCTCTGCTGTGTGTAGCTCCCTGTTGGATACAGCGGTTCAACCTGTGGCACCAGAGATCACTCCGGCTGTGCTCCTCAGAGCAAGGGGGCCTCAGCTGCCCCTGGTGTACTTCTCAGCAGCTCAGCTGCCTCTTCCAGAGAAAGAAGGAGCCCTCCGCAAGCACCCGGAAGGACTCCTCTCTTGTATCATCATCTCCTTCCATACATACCTCTTCAATGTTTCTTATCCAATTTTTAATATTGTCAAAGGACTTTTCATTTGTGATGTCATAGACCAGCATAATTCCCTGTAAGAAAAACCTTTATTGAGTACATCATACATTTAAAGTTATAGAATACAATGTCAGTGTACTCCTACCTTCCAGAAATCTCTTATTTGTCCTTTGTCTTTTTAATTAAGAGATTTATAATAAAAATTTTAAAGTACAAAGAAGGAAAAATAAATCCCTCCACTGTCTCACTGTGTGAATAGTCTGTAAACATTTTTTTTACTGTTTACTTTTAATGAATTAGTGATTATGGTGAAGGTGATACACCCTTTCTACCTGAATGCACATTGTTAAGAATCAGTACCAAATGGAGCTAAAGGAGTGTTTCAGTTAAAACAGAGATAGTGATTAGAGAAAGAGGTAATCACTTCCGTTGTGTACTTTATTATTGCAAGTAGAAATGTCTTGCTTCTTACTCCTATACTAAGATCGTAACTATACTGCTTTAAAATTATTTCCTTTTGGGGCACTTGGGTGGCTTAGTGGGTTAAGCCTCTGCCTTCCGCTCAGGTCGTGATCTCAGGGTCCTGGGATCAGGCTCTCTGCTCAGCGGGAAGCCTCGCTTACCCCTCGCTGCCTGCCTCTCTGCCTATGTGATCTCTCTCTGTCAAATAAGTAAATAAAATCTTTAAAAAAAAAATTATTTCTTTTTTAGGGGTGCCTGGGTGGCTCAGTGGGTTAAGCCTCTGCCTTTGGCTCAGGGCGTGGTCTCAGGGTCCTGGGATCGAGGGATCCTCTCCCTGCTCATCGGGGAGCCTGCTTCCCCTCTCTCTCTGCCTGCCTCTCTGCCTACTTGTGTGATCTCTCTCTCTGTCAAATAAATAAATGAAATCTTTTAAAAAATAAAGTAAAAAAAATAAAGTTATTTCTTTTTATACTTAAAAAATAAAACCATTTCTTCAAATATGGGTTGATCAAAAATCACTATCTGTCTACATAAATTGCAGACACTTAAAACATAATACATTTGTTATACAAGTATAATGAAAGGCATTGCCATCGTATTTTTAAAGATCCTCATGTCTGATATTTTTTTTTTTAAAGATTTTATTTATTTATTTGACAGAGAGAGAGAGAGAGATCACAAGTAGGCACAGCAGCAGGCAGCGGGGCGGCGGGGGCGGGGGGAAGCAGGCTCCCTGGTGAGCAGAGAGCCTGGTGTGGGGCTCGATCCCAGGACCCTAAGACCACGACCTGAGCCGAAGGCAGAGGCTTAACCCACTGAGCCACCCAGGCGCCCCATGTCTGGTATTTCTAAACGGTTTATCTCCTAAATGTATCAACTGACACTTACATTGTAACTATTCCAAAATCTGTACCACCAGACCACCCTCCTGTATTAAGTGCTAGATCTACCCATCTGTCTGTCCATTCAACAAATATTTAGTGAGCCCCCACTATGTGCCTGATCGTATACTTTGTGTTACCAGTAGTGGACAGGATAGACAAGGCCCCTTCCTCTCATGGCCAGCTAGCAAAGAAAACTATAAACCAATAATTACACAATTAGTTACAACTTTGACAGTTGCTATGATGAAGTATGGGGAGTTTTGAGTACAAATGTGGCTAATCTGGCTAAGGGGATGAGATGGTCAGGGAAGGCTTCCCTGAGAAAATGACATTAAAGCCAAGACCTGAGGTCTGAGTAGACTTGAACTGGGCCATAGGGCTGAGGCTGCGGTGAGAAAGCCCACAGTACCTGGCACATAGCAGAAATGTTGTCAAGTACCCTGCTGACGAGAATGGCCCAGAACCCACTGGACTGAGTGAGAGAGGCAGCTTGGTAAGAGTGCATAGATCCAATGGCAGAACGGCACAAGGCGAAGCCGAAGAGAACAGTGTCAGATGTGTTTTGGAGACCAATGACCAGATAGCAGCTCCCAAATGTCCCATGTGGTCACCAAAAACTCAACTAAGTAAAACACAAGGTTGTCTTTGTCCCCTCCAAATCCTGTCTTCCTCCTTATACCCTTGTTTTGATAAAGGGTAATACAACCCTGCCAGCCAGCCCAAGCAGACTCCTGAGACTTACCTCCTCACAACCAGGGTCACTAAAACCTGTTATAGGCCCGAAAACCACACAATCTCCCGATTCTGACCCCTCAACTCCTAAGCCCGGTCTTATTCCTATTCTCGTCTATTAGCCTGAATTATCGTCATTGCCTTTAACTGGTCTCCCAGCTTTCACTAAGATATACAATTGCTCAGAATGTGTGGAGGAGTTCCAAAACATCTACAAACTAATAACCTGATGAATATTACGAAGACCAATGTCAAAGCATGCAGTTACTGAACAGAGAACATAGAAAAACCCTTTAAATGTCGTTTTCACATCCCAAAACCTATCTCCCCCATTATGCTAGACTGTAGCTTAGATCCTAAAATCCTGAGAAATGAATATGCATGTTTTACTCTCACCTGAAGAGTTATAAAAACCCTCAAACACACTCACCATGGCTCCTCTATAGTATGCCGTTGTGATGGTTCGAAATCTTTCCTGACCTGCTGTGTCCCTAAAATTTGAAACAAAGGAGAAAGTGGTTTTAGAATTATCACCAGCATTGCTGAGGAGAGACCTTAAGCTGTAGAGAGAATTCTGGGCAGCTCACAAAGGCAGTGGTTTCAAGGGCAAGGCGAACGAGCCGCATAGGGAGCATGCTGTGTGTCTGTGAGCTGGAGGCGGAGGTGGCCACAGGGGCCTGTCAGGAGCTCACAATGACTTTGGTGGGAAACTTGGACCTTGATGATAAAAGCAGCAACAAGAAAATACATGGCCCTGCTAGGAACTGGCATGTTCTATTAGTCAAACACA
Source organism: Enhydra lutris kenyoni (assembly GCF_002288905.1). Taxonomy (NCBI): domain Eukaryota; kingdom Metazoa; phylum Chordata; class Mammalia; order Carnivora; family Mustelidae; genus Enhydra; species Enhydra lutris. Next base: position 16,225,616 of record NW_019154115.1, on the reverse strand, counting down.
CGTGGGAGAGAACAGAGAATAGTTCTAAATTCTTGGACCCCTACAAGTAGTTATAATCCTTTTTGTAAATGCCCAATGATTAAGGCATTTTGCTCTCTGATTTCTGTACAGAGTCTGATTTCTGTACAAAGCAAGCAATTGGGTTGCACTTACTACTGTGTGAATTCTGCTCAGCAGAGCACACTAAAATGGATCTCCTCAAGAACTTTGTCAGCTGTAGAGCCTGGGATTAAATGGGAGCCTGGAGTTTCACATAGAATGGCTGACAATGTTTCTGAAGACTTTAAGATATGAACAACACCTCAAGATTATATACACGTTCATGTATTCTTGCTTTCTGGCTGGTGGCATTCTCTTAAAATCCATTCTGAAAAATTCAAAATTTTTCATACTTTGCTTGAAGTGATCCCTATAAAGGGAGTCAAATTTCCTTGCTATTTGGGAAAATCATTATTTCTAAATTTGCCATGCACCACCAGAACTAATTCTCTCCCTATGCTACTAAGGCAAATGAAATTGTACAACTTAATTGCAGGGGAAAGAGAGGCATTTGTGGAAATACACGTTGGCATACCAACCCAAATAAGAGATGGAGGCCCAAGGGAAATACAGCAAATTAAAAACATTAATAAATACCTTACTGTTTATTTATACCTTAGAAAATACATTTGTCTGTGCTCACGTGATACCCACCATAGCCCAATGTAGCAATAAGACAGTCATCCTCATTCTGTAGAAGAGGCAACAGGCTCAGCTGGGCTATGGTCTACCACTGAACCATTAAATGGCTCAGCCCCTTGAATGACCCTCAAGCATCCTCGGTCTCAGCGGTTTAGGGCAAGGCCAGGCTTCCCACCACAGTCATCTTCTCCTGCCATTCTCTCACTGATCAGGATTAGATACCCAGAGCACTTGCTTGGTATATGGAAACACACCATGCGGAAAACAGAAGCCAAGCATCTTGGAGCCAGCTAACCATATTTTGGTCTCACACGCTACTGGATTTAGAATCAGCTCTGCAGTGAGGACAGAGGAGAAACCCCTGCCATACTAAATACAGGTCATAAAGACTGAATGGAGTCTTATTTTGCTGCTAAGAGTGCTATGATATTATATTAAGTTCTAATTAGCTGACTGCCCACAGGCTCCTAGTAACAACTCTTATTCAATTCTTACTCATGGTCAGGACTGTTCAGCATAGAGTCAAAAATTCTCTTTGCTTCTCCCTTAGACTTTTTCTTTAGATCTTTAAAATATTTGGTCTCTTACTAAATATCAATAGATGAAAAGGGCAACCTGTGGTAACCTTCACCATGTTTCCCAATGAATATACCAGGAACTGTTATCCTACACTGATATGTAAAGCTGACATGATGCTCCAGATCTGTGGAGTTGTCTCAGCTTTATCAGTAACCCAGACAGAATTCCTCAGATGGACTTAAGCACTCTTAAGCCCTAGGTTCTTCTCTTTAAAGAAGGACCAGTGGATTTCAACATGATGCTCTAGTTCTACCCTGGTTCTGAGATTCAAAGAAGAACGGCCTAAGGAAAAAGCTGATATATATTATTTTACTATTTTGCCCTGCCTGCTTCTTAATCTAGGCTGCTCTGAATTTCTAAGCTTTGACTACTGCTGTCATCATCACACATTAGATGGGTTCAGTGGTCCTCATTTTTTTTTTTTTTTAATTTAAAGAGAAGCAACATGAAAGCAAATAATAAAATGTTAGATCTGCAGGGGCTCTCAGATGTCTTCAGGCTCGCCAACCAATTTACCGATGAGGAAAAACAGGACCTAAGAAGGGAAGCAATTGGCCCAAGCCCTCACCTGAGAGGCAGAACCTAGAATCTAGATCTGTACTTAAGAAGAACCTGCTCAGGGTTCCTACCATGTGACAACTTTTGCCTTATCTGATTTCAAAGCTGCAACAACTACAGTGAAAAAGTGTGTACACTCTTTAGGTTTTCTTTCCTTCCTACAAAATTAGTGTCTGGGAAGAATGAGTTCTCAGATCTCTTCCAGGTTTAAGATCATTCCTTACCTTCCCATTCTTGGTGGAGATACCTTTCAATACTCACCCACTCCCCCTTGGTTCTAGTAAAGAAAAGATGTTTTAGCTCTCACAGGTTACCACTAACTTACCACAATTCACATTTTAATCCCCACTTTCCATTCCAATTAAAGTAGAAACTCTGTGTATAATTTTTTTTTTTTTACTTACCATATCTGAAGCTTAATTTTCTTTCCATCTAGTTCTATCGTTCTGATTTTAAAATCAATTCCTGCCAGAAAAAGAAAAAGAAATGCTAAATTTCTCCAACTATAATCCAAGTCTTATTAGGAAAAGGACAAAGATTTCTATTGAAAAAAAAAAAAAAAAAAAAAAAGCTCTCCAACGCACTGGAAAATGTGAACACAGAGAGGGTGTGAATGGTATGTTTCCTCTGAATACAGGCTGAAGAAAGGAATGCTAATTACTCTGCGAAGAATTCCCACACATGTTAAATGCAATGTATTATATGCCTCATTATTTTGATACAAATGGATCACATCCCTCGAAGTTACATAATTTAGATAGACTGAGAACATGCCATATTCTCGGCTTCCTGAAATACATACGAACAATGATTCCTACCCTTCCTGCCCCAGTCTTCCCTAAAAAATGCCATGAGACCTCTTTAGAATGTCTTCCTCCATCTCCTGCCATGTGTTCTTTAGGACCTACAACTGGCTAAGGAGAAAAACAAAACCCTAAGGCCCCAAACCTGCCTATTTAGCTGAGGGACGGGAAAACCTACATATTTATTTTATACAGCTATCAGGTATCCTATGTACAATTTAATAAACATTTCCTGCTGCTTACAGGCTGGAGCCGAAATAGCTAGAATGGTTTTTAGCCCTAGCTGAACTGTAGGATTACTTGGAGAACTTTACAAACTATTTATGACTAGGTCTGTTCCTTTCCCCAAATTCTGAGATTCTGACTTCGTCAGTCAAGGGTAGGATCTGGGGCACCAGGGTGGCTCAGCATGTTAAACATCTGCCTTCGGCTCAGGTCATGATCTCAGGGTCCTGGGATTGAGACCCACATCGGGCTTCCTGCTCAACAGAGAGCCTGCTCTTCCCCCCTCTATCCCCTGCTTATGTGCTCACTCTCTCTATCTCAAATAAAGAACGAAAATCTTTAAAAAAAAAAAAAAAAAAAAGGTGGGGTAGGATCTGTGCATTGGTAATTTTAAAAGCTCTCCAGGTGATTCTAACCTGTAAGTAGCACTCAGGTAGGCCAGACAGGTACCATGTAAAAGACGTTTGGGGGCCCTGGCAGTTAAAAGTCCAACCCTCTCTCACCCATCCACGCCCCCAACCCTGCACTATGGTAGTTCGAAACTTATTAGAAATTTCAATTACAAAGAACCACAAAGTCCTTGACAAATATCAGAATGCTCCACACTTATGAGGAATAAGCTGCTACTCTTTGAAGGGACAAGTTAATGAAGACAACCTAGATGCAGTTTGCTAAATCTTTATCATCTGGCCACTCAGCTTTTAGATTTTTCTATTCTTTTGCATTCTGTTCAGAACCCCCTAAAAGCGGTTTCCACGACATTTCAAGAAAACATGTCAATTACATATCTGCTAAATTGACTTAAACATTAAATGCAGTTATGCTGGGAGGAGAAAAGCCTTCAACAGCTATGTTACTACAATGTTTCTACATATAAATATTGAGAGTACCCAAAAAGACTGCCACTTGGAGGCTCCCTAAAATCTCAGTCACTCTCCATTCCTTTAAAACATTTAGGAAACTTTCTCTCGACCCAGCCTTTTGTTTTTTGTACTTGTTAGAAGGATCACCTTTCTGTAATCTGAGGAGGTTCTACCATTATCTGTGATACTTCACCATCTTTTCACTATTCAGAGGTGTTCAGTGTTTAGAAGAGTTGGGACCAGTGGTATTTAGCTTCTGTTTACACTGCTGTCAGGAGCCAGCTGATAGACAAATGCACAGAGCAGAGCCAAATTAGCACAGAGTTTCACTAATAATGGAAAATGTCGTTTATATTATTATTGAAAAGCAGTAGATCTGAATGTCCAAAGACCTAGACTATAGGTTGGGTTCTGTCACTGACACATTTTGGGAGGTTCTTAACTGCTCTGAACCTCTGTATCTTCATCCAGAAAAAAAGGGTGAGGGGACTTAATTAAATAACGTGTTTGAATGTGCTCTGGGAACTCTGAAATTCCGTATCAATGTAAGATATTACATATTCAGATGCTATTATCCTATAGCTCTTGTCACCTGACGCATGAATTATGGTAACAGCTTCCCAGGACTCGGTGCCAGCTTCTCTCCCTGGTCTAACTCCCCTCCATGCCACTGCGAGGGTAACTGTCAACCATCTCTGAGGTAATGGCACCTCACTATTAAGGTGTGGGGTCAATTTCCTCTGCCTGGCAATACAGCCTTTCAGAGGCACTGCTCTCCTGACCCTGCCACCCTCAGAGCCTCTCTCCAACTGCCCTCCACCTCCTCCCCTCTGCACATGCCTGGCTACCTCATGCAGCAGCCTTGCCTGAGGATGCCACTCCACCCATGGGTCCTCCCCCACTTCCTCCCTCAGCTCTTTCCTTGGCCACGTCCAACCCTGACATGACAAGTCCTGGCTTAATCCTGTGTTATTTGGTTTTGTTAACATATTACTCTGAATTACTCTCAAATCAAGCAAAGGGTCCATCCTCTCTTTGATAGTTTGACTGCATTCAGAAACACATATACAGTAGATAATAAAAGGTTAAATACTCTCATCTAATTAATAAGTAAGTAAAGGTCACATTCTACTAAGTATGGGGAGAACTAAGAACAACTTGAAAGTTCAAAGTTTTCTTAGCATACTGTAGTAACAATAGTAAGGATGTTAAAAAATCTATTACAATATGAAAATCAAGATCTTATAATTAGTTTGACAATAACAGCAGTAGACTCCAGTTGGATTAATATTCACTTTAAAATGTAAAGATAACTTCCTGAGACTACTCCAGAATTAGAATAACCAGTCATAATACAGTAATGTAATTATATCAGTTAGGATGCTCTCTGCTGCAAATAATAGAAACCTCAAATCAAACTAGCTTAAGGTAATTTGTTGACTCATATAATAAGCCCAGTGATGAGCTGAGGTTCAGGGATGGCTCAAACCAGTAGTTCCGGCTCATTTCTCTGTACCTCCTTTGGCTCTGCCCTCTTGGGAGTGTCAGTTTCACCCCCTGATTGGTAACGGTTCCTGACCACAACAGCAATGCCGAGAAGAAAAGAGATCATCTTCCTGTGCCTCTCACTTCAAAGTGAGGAAATGTTTCCCAAAAAGCCTCCAGCGACCTTTCCTTCATGTTTCACTTCTAGAATTATAGCAATGAGAATGTCAGGTTCTAGGGGCTAATGCTGAGTTCCAGAACCAACCACGGGCCACGGGCAGTCAGCAAGATTGGATTAAGCTAAACTCCTCCCTAAATTTAGATTGATCAAGACCCATCCCTGCAGCTGGGTCACTTCCCTGACCCCAGGATGGCTAAAAATAGGAGAGAATGGAAAAGCTGTTGAATTGATCACAGTATCTGTTAGAATGATACTCCAATCTATCAATTAGTAAAATTTTGTGTTCATAGCTATAGGAAATGGACAAATCATAACAGCTATCACTACCACCCTGATGTGTAGGTTACCAGGTTTGATAATAACTCTAGTACTTCATCTAGCGTTCAGCCACTAACAGACAATATGAAGGAAAAAAAGGACAATGAGCAACCCAGGTAGTTGCCACGACATCTCTGCACTAATCCATGATCTTCACAGCCTGTGAGTCCCTGAGACTATAGTTCCAAAGCACTGGCCTGTGTCCTAGCCTCAGGTGATTAGAGACTGCAAAGAAGGAGGGGGCTGTCAAATCAACAGCAGCAAGAACCACAGCTCATTCTGGCGGGAAGGGAGCAACTTTTTCTTTTTTAATTTAAAAAGACCATACGATCTCAAAAATACAGCTTCTGAAGGGCATTATGCTGAGAGTAAAAAAAAAAAAAGCCCTTCATGTTTCAACAGTCTTTTAGAAAGCATCATTTCTTGGCTGCACATAATACGATAATTCATGTTCAAAATGACGACCCTGAGTCATCCCAACTCATGAGCAATGCATTGGCCTGCCCAGCTGGCAACACAGCCCAACATCTACTCTCAGGAGACAAGACTCCAACACTGCTTTCATGTTTACTAGAATAAGCCCGACCATTAACTTCTTGATGGCTTTAAAGCAGTGCCAGTTTTGTCATTAATATTTATCTAGTCAATAGAATAGGAAATCTACATGGTAAGAAAACATTCCCAAGGGACTCAAAGTCATTTTCATTTTGAATTTAAATACATGCACACAGACACACAAGAGTTTTGTTTTTTGTTTTTTGTTTTCCTGAACTGATTCTCATGCTAAGCAGTTGCTCATCACTGATACATACTATACTCTGTAAGGAGGCAGAGAAGCCAGAAAGGAATCACAGAATTCTAGGCTTGGAAAGAAACTTAGAGGCTCTTTAGTTTAGTCCTTCCTGTGTGCCCAAGCAAACTGAGGCCCAGGGAGGCACAGCAACTTACCCAGATTCACAAAGACTAACTCAAAAGAGTCTAAAATCAAACTTGTCATTTAAAGATCCTTCCAAAGGCCTTCCAAAGAGATGTGTGCAAGAATGTCCATATCTCCCTGGGGAGGCCTGCTCTTTAAGGGTCAATAGCAAAAGGTTAGCAACAATGGAAATGGCCCCCAGTGGGAGAACACCTTGGTATACAGGGGATATCCAGGAACAGTGAACAAGAGTCATATGTATCAACATGATTGAATCTAAAAACAATATGAAGTGAAAAAAGCCAACTGCAAAATTTCCCAGAGTCAAACCATTCCTATATAATTTTAAAAATACCCAAAACTATAGAACGTATCATTTATATATACATCCATGTGTAATTAAAGTATAAAAACATATGAGAATGACCCAACAAAATCCATAGAGCTGTTACCTTTGAAGAGAAATGGTAGAAGAGGTGATTAAAGAGAGGTTCAGAGGGACTTCAATTTAATCATTTATTATTTCTAAAACTGCATGGTGGTATCTGAATGTGGGAGTGTTTTATAGTAGGTATACTCTGCATGCCTGAAATTCTTACTAATTTTTAAGAAGCAATAAGTAGTTATTTGAAAAAAAGTGATATCTGAAGATATTCATTAATGATAGCAGAAAAATCTAACCAAATTTAGACATGAAAGGCAACTTTAAAAACATAGTGGGAGCTAGCAGTGGTGGAGGCAGTGGGTGGCAGGCACTACTCCATACCGTGCTGCTCAGTATACAGAGGGCCTGTGAGCCTTGGTGACCAGGTGTGGGCCATAGCAAGACTGGATCAAGTTCAGAAAGTGAGGGGGCAGATTAGGGGCTTGGGGTAGCAAGGAGTGTTGGCCACTCCGATTTTATGCAGGGAGTTCAGGGGCATTTCCTTCCCAGCCTGGAGGAAAAAGAAGGTTCTGTTTGGGCTAAGAATAATGAAAGAATACACATTTGGTCACTGCTGGGAGTGGCCCTCTAGGAGAGGAACAAAGGAGATCTGATTTTCCATTCCAGTGAGAGAAGGAAGAGGATATCCTCCCTCCACCCTCAGAACGTGGGTAGGGAGCTGTGCCCTGTACCTCTGAGGAGTAGGTAAAGTTGTACTTGAGGCCTCTGCATTGTCCAGGGTGACCCACATTAACAAGAGCCGGTAGAGACCTGGCAGCGAGGCTCTAGGGAGATGAGGTGTGAGCACTCGCCTAAAGCATTGCTTATCAGATACTTCTCAGAAACCAGTAGTGTGGTTGGAAGCAGCCAAGAAGGGAGGGTCTGGCCTGCAGAACAGAGGGAAGGAACCTTTGAACTTGACCCACGTCCATAGTCAACAGACCTAGTAGGGCAAAGGAGGTTGGAATGAGCAGTACTGGGCCCCCTTTCATTCCACAAATTAGATATAATTTAACACAGAGAGGGAACAGAATGACAAAATTATTTTACACTGATGTCAGTTAGTCAGCCAACAGATGTTTATTTACTAACAACCTTTTCTGTTTTCAGAGCCTAGGGAGGTTGCTCTGGGTTTGTGCGGGAGTGTGGAAAGAGTATGAAGAAGGACAACGGCTCCAGGCCCCAACAACTCTGGAGCCAGCTAGTCGTCCTGACCGTCAGGCTCGCAGTGATCTGGATGCATTTTTGCCCTGTGGGTCCTGTAGCTTAGAACACACAGAGCTCTCTCTTCTACCTTAGAACGGTCTTGGGTGACTTGGTGAAGTAGGCTGACCCAGGACAATCGGAGAGGGGAGGGCAGGGAGAGAAACAGCAGAGACCTTTTACTGACATGTTTCACACCTGGTTCCCACTCAAGTGCTTTTATAAAAAGTCCACTTGGGCTGCAGCCAAGATATCCATGGGGGAAAAAAGTCAAATTTCTGGGACACTTAGCATTTCAATGAATGATAGCAATACAAAATTCTAATGCTGGGATTACTCATGGTGCCATACATCAACAGCAAAAAAAAAACACAGGGTATCTATCCCCTCTGATCCACTTTAAGAAGCAGAAGTCCAACACTGCACTTTCACAATTAAAAGGGGAAAAATGTACTTTGCTTCAAAAGTACATTTAGAAACATCTGTGATCCCAAGCTATGAGAATATGGGTTATGTGGTTGGTCTATTTACATGCCAGAGGTATTCCAGAAATAGAAAAAACTGTCCTAAATATTGAAATCTACTTTAGAGAAATGCTACCTTCACTTCCTTACTTGAGATTTTTATTATTAATGATGAAGATGCAGTATAGGTGGATACTGCTATTTTGCAACTTTGACAACTTCATTTTGCTTAGGCTTTTTTTTTTTTTGTGGACTTTTAAACACCAAGATTTACTTTTAAATGTGGACTTTTAAACATGGGTTTTAGAGTACCTGACTTTAGGACAATTAGCTAAAATCTCTAATTAGAAAAACAGAGTACCGAAATGGGAAAAAATAAGAGTCACAGATTGAAGCCTCAAAATATTTTTTTTTCCCCAAAATAAAGGACTTGGAGAAAATGTGTTGAAATAGAAATAAAGTTAAGAATGTAACTTAGATTGGGGCCCCAGGGTAGCTCAGTCGGTTAAGTGTCTGACTCTTGATTTCAGCTCAGGTCATGATCTCTGGGTCCTGAGATCGCCTGCTTCAGGCTTTGTGCTGGGGGTGGAGCCTGCTTAAGATTCTCTCTTCCATCTTCCACTGCAGGCCCTACCCCCCCACCCCGCCTCCAAAAAAAAAAAAGAAAGAAAGAAAAGAAAAGAAAGAGAGGAGTTCAAGGCATTGTTCTTTTGTAAATACACATTCTGTAAGTTCATAAAAGCATGTTCACCAAGTACCAATTTTGCTGCCTATATTCAGAATCATTTAATTTTTTGTTTTGTTTATATTCAAATTTATAATGTGATTTCCTTTTTGAAAATCAGAAAGTTTAAAGTTTAGCAGAAAACATTAAAAGTAAGCTCTGAAGGCATTTAACAACAGTTTTAAATGAACATAGTGGTCTGTGAATATAATCTGCCCTTTTAAAAAGACACCTACTATACCAAAAAGAAGAAAGAAGTTTTCAGATTTCTTTGGTTCCTCTATTCTGTGAATAGGAAGCAGTAACTTAAACCTCATTTATGGTGTATATCAATAGTGACACATAGTACTCCTTCCTACGGAAAAAGCTACACATCTCTACATTGTTTTAAAAGTTTCTACATTTCAGGACACCTGGGTGGCTCAGCTGGTTAAGCATCAGTTAATGCCTTTGGCTCAGGTCATGATCCCAGAGCCCTGGGACCCAGCCTTCATCAGCCTCCTCGCTCAGTGGAGAGCCTAGCCTGCTGCTCCCTCTGCTTATGCTTTCTCTCTGACAAATAAATAAAATCTAAAATAAAAAAAAGTTTCTACTTGTTGCCGAATTAAAGTCACCTCTTGGCATTCTTGGCGTTAAGACAGTTGTACCTATACAATCTAATCATACCAACAAAAGATAAATTCATAAACTAATTTTAGAAATTAGGAAGGATTTTCTTCTTTGAGCCATAAATGTACGTGTGGCAGATACAAAAACAGTGCAGATAAGAACAGTTTTAAGTAAGGTCTCAAAGGGCTTTATAGATTAAATTATAAAGATCTAATTAACCCTTAAAATGTCTTTGGGAAATAAAAGGGTAAAAAACCAACTCATTATGTACCAAATGATAACTGCTAAAATAAGCTATGTGTTGAATGACAAAAAGTTTTCAATGCTAAAACTACAAAAATATCAAGAGGAAAAACAATAACAACAACCCGGAAATAGCAAATGAGGTGCAAAAAGACAGCTACAACTCAGGTGAAGTATGCAGGAACACCTAGGAAGGACGAGAATTTTAAATCTGATTAAGGGGCCAGCAGAGATTATCCAGCATTCAGTTCACCACTTGAGAACGGCCAAATGAATGCATGACAAGTCCCTTTTGCAAATCTTGCATTTTCAAAAGGAAATGTGTTTTAAGTGTTACTCAATCTGGAAGTAGCAATGTGCTTGAAGTTGTTAAAATGTGGATTTTAGAGGTTTTCAATGAACAGATGTTTTACATTCAAAAAAATCTCTTTTCATAAAGAGCTTAATACATGAATTAAGCTTTCTTGAAAAATAAAAGTTCAGAATGCCTCGGAGATTTCCATTCCTTTCCCCATTATTAATTCATGACCATCTCAAGAACCAAACTGCTCTCAAATGAAAGCAGACACATCTCCTCAGCTCCAGCCACTGTTTCTGAGAAAGTGTACCTCTGTAGCAGGCAACCCCCACCAGTCTGAGTCACTATCACTTTCCTAAACCTGGAATTTCCTTGTTTGTCTCTGACAACTCAGGGTCAGGTCTGTTTCATTTAAGGGTGAGGGAATACTGTGGTTATTCAGAAAATGAAAACAGAAAAGCAAATCCCTGATTTGACACACTGTTGCTGTGGGAAAACTCTACCGCCAAATCACTGGAATTATCACTGGAAAAAATTACAACTACATTCCAATGATGTTGCACCAAAAATGCAGTAAAACTGATCCTTTGGATCTTTCCAAGTATTGACTGTATAATATTTTCCATTCATTTGGAGGCAAACAAAAGCTAAAAAGAAAATAATACATAAAAATAATATAACTAAGTAACAACATTATGTGGTGCAACTAACTAAAAATAAATGATGTATTTTTTTTCCCTTTGAATGAGTTCTTAAGAAAAACAAAAAAGATTTTATCAATGTAATATATCGGTTAACAACTAGGGCTGAAATAAACTTTAGCTATAATTTTATTATTTTTCAGGAAAATTTCCAAATCACTTATTTACAAAAGATTTCAGCTTATATTGGTCCAAAACGCAAAATTAGTAATTTTCCTCACCAAGTTAATACAAACCAACTTTTCTTTTTTAATGGGGGAGCAAATGGGTAAGCGTCTATACCAAATTACGGCAGGCTGAAGAATCATCAAAAGTCATAATCTCTTTCCTGCAATACCTACCTCACCCCTTCCCACCTTCTTCTCCCACTGATTGTTCTCAAGATAAAAGGAAAGTGATCAGAGATTATAAAGTAAAAAAACATAACTGCAAACTCGTAGTGCTGAGCCTAGTTAGCAAAAAAGCCTTTTCTTGATCAAAACCAGCATCAATGCCACAGAAGTATAGTAAAATTAAGCAGCATTTACAGCTCACTGTGGCCAGGGTGACAGATGGGTAATTATAATAAGCTACTGCTAATGAGTAAGGTTAAAACAGATGGGAATATATGCAAGTAAAAGGACAACACAAAGATCAATAAAAATGGAACGAACAGAATATAGTTTTTCCCAGTCAAAAATGAAAAACTTCTACAAATGATGATATCACCCGGATTTGTAAACACACTCCCTCGCAATACCAAAGTTTAAAGTTCACAGCACTGTAACCTTACATGCAAAGGAAGTAAAGACTTCCATGGGCCCACTATGCTATCTTTTATATATATATAAATGGCTATCCACCTCTGCATACTTAAGACATTTTACTTACTTTAGAGAGTGATAAACATTCTGCCACCTATTACTTCATTGGGTTGGCTTTTAACAGAATAAAATGATACCAACACCCAGTACCAACTGGGTTGGTAAATCCAGATCTTCTCTTACTCACGTTTCAGATCTACAGGATGCGGTCTGGACTAATGAAGGACAGAATACATCATATTTTCTTTTGTTTCCCTCTTCCCCCAGCTATTGCCACTTTAACTTTCAAATACAAAAGAATGAGGGGGCGCCTGGGTGGCTCAGTCAGTCATCCGTCTGACTCTTGGTTTCAGCTCAGGTCATGATCTCACAGCTGTGGAATCAAAACGTGCAAGAGGCTCTGGGCTCGGCACAACGTCTGCTTCAGATTCTTTCTCCCTCCTCCTCTACCTCCTGCTCATACTCTTTCTCTCTTTCTCAAATAAATAAATAAATAATCGTTTTTTGAAAAGACAAAGAATGATAACTCTATCAAAGCATAAAATGAGTTGGCTATCAAAATATGCTACCCTCAGACTTCCCATTTGATCATTATGCTCCCTATTTCCAAATCCCAGTATTTGGGGTTAGGAGGAAAGAAAACCTAAACAATATGGACAAGAGATCATTTCTAAAAAGCTGTCCTGATACCTGAATGGCTCAGAGAATCATCCAGTACCACATAAAATAATTTTCCTAAACTGACAAATTTTGGGAAATTTTAGAAATTTTAGAAAATAAATTTCCTAAAATTGACAAAATTTGAAATAACATTTCAAATTGTATTTTATCAGCTTGTTTTTATTAAACCGATTTCAAAGCGGAACACCCCATTCAAGGCTCTCCACCCCCATTTCCAATAACTAAAAAGAGGACCCAGGCATCAGAGCAAGAAAACTAACTGCACAGTTTCCACTCTGTAGCCCTCAATCTTGAATAAAAGAATTATTCACTTATGTTTGTCTTTATCCACTTCTTCCAAAATAGACTACTCTTTTCCCAATCCTGGAGGAACGCATTAAGGATCACTGAATGTTAGCACCTGTCTTTCTCAGGCAAGTTTTTCAAAGTTACCAATACAAAATGTGTTTTTTAACAGGTCATAAGCAGGAGGGTGCCCCAAATGACAGGCATGTAAGAAAGATACAGAAGACCGTTGGCAGTCTCCAGCCTGATCTTGGGTCCTGGAGGGCAATGACCCTTATTTCCCACTACAGAATATCGAAGAGTGAGTGATTTCTTCTTTTTCTTCTTCTTCTTCTTCTTTTTTTTAAGTAGGCTCCCCACTCAGCACCGAGCCCAGTGTGGACTCAAACTCACGACTATGAGATCAAAACCTGAGCTGAGATCAAGAGTCAGATGGAGGCTCAATCCACTGAACCACCCAGGCACCACTGAGTGTACACTTTCTTGAAAATAACACACACACCTCCCACATCCCTACCCTCTACTTCCCAATGCTAGAGTAGCCACTGAAGGCTGAGTCTTTTTCACCATGACGGAATATTTTTAAAGTATATACATATATATATTAAGAGTACTATATTTTAATATATTAAAAGTAACCCTTGGTCATTGTGAACATATAAACTTGGAAGGCACTTACGTTATAACATTACAAAAGGAACAAGATATAAATGAACTAGGTCTATAACATTCAGTAATTTTGAAAAAAAAATTCCACATGCTATAGCTGAAGTAGTACTCACTACGACTATACTTCAAATTCTAGATTAAAGAAGTAAAATGAGTATATGCCATTTCTCTGGGGGAAAAAGTATTTAAAAAAGCACACTAAATAACTAATTCACATACTCCATCTGAAAGATGGAGACTAAAGACTGTAACCATTATCTACCAAGGAGACTGGACAAATCTGTCCCTCTTTCCCTAATTTCTTCAGTTCCAGTTTATTTGCTGTCACCTGCAAAAGAACGTATGGGAAGACAAAGAAAGGGATAAGGAAATGTGAGCTTGCTTTCACGTGATGTGTCTTTGTGGCATCTGCAGAAACAAAGCCAAGAAGAAAGACATCTGAAGATTTCATTTTTCCATGCTATCCTTGTCCCTAATTAACACAGATAATTTTGAGTCTGCCATACTATAATTTATTAATCATATTCAATTAATCTAATCAGCTGTTAAACAGGAGAGGGCAACAGAGCTAGCATTAATAAAAGTGAGCCCATTGGACTTTAAAAGCTGCTCAGCTGAGGCTCAAGGCAAATTCCCATACACACACAAGGGCAAAAGTGGCCTTGGTGAATAATCTGCTTTGTATATTTTTTTAAAAGATTTTATTTATTTATTTGACAGAGATCACAAGTAGGCAGAGAGGCAGGCAGAGAGAGGGGGGGAAGCAGGCTCCCTGCTGAGCAGAGAGCCCAATGTGGGGCTCGATCCCAAGACTCTGGGATCATGACCTGAGCCGAAGGCAGAGGCTTTAACCCACTGAGCCACCCAGGCACCCCTGCTTTGTATATTTTTAACTCATCTTTCTACTCATAAGGCCCCACATTACAGTGTGGTTTAGAAAGAAGAAAGGCAGGTATATACAGATTATTTTAAAGTAAATACAGGGATACAGTGGATAGAGAATTCTGGCCTTTGGGTGTATGGCAGATAGACTGAGCCAGACTGTGGTCACATATAAAAAGTTGAGAAAAAGCTAAACATAATCCACTTGACCACTAAGGTGGAAATTTTACCTCTGCGATTGAAAAGGGGTTGGTATTTGCCAACATTAAATTCATCTACCCAGTGTTTGGCAGAGCCAAAAGTACCCCGGCAGTACCCTAACTGTGACCCTCAGTTATCACTATGAAAAGCAAAAACAGAACTCCCCACTCACATGATCACTTTACAGACACACTGTAATTTCAAGGATGTCCTCAGGCAAGCCTGGGGCAGGATTTCCACATCTGGTAGTCACAATGTGAGTATGCCCAGTTTGGGCAGCGTTGCCATTAGGTCAGGAAATGCGTACGACAAAGGTCTTAAGAAATAAGAAACATGATACACAATGACTATGTATTTCTAACCCCAAACGGTCTGTCAGCAGATTGAAGAGCATGAGGGAAAATGTCACTGGCCATTTTGGGAAAAGAAGAGATCATAACCACTGGAGTGCGATTCTTTGCATGAATTTCTGAAAATAACAGATTAAAGCAAAAAAACCCTATACATTCAGAAAAACTAATATTTAATCTACTTCAGATAAGCCTTTATGGGCCTCAAGGCTAAAGTCCACGTTTGGACATTACGATACAAAGGGCAGAGAAATGTCAGATTTGGCCCTTTTTCAACCGTACAACCAATTCCAATTCTATGTATGAATACAGTCTATTACTCAAATATAAAACAGAAAACTGATTGGCTACACAAAGATCCACGAAGGAGTGTTCAACCACATATGACACACAGTGAGGTTTAGCTTAGTCAAATGGAAATCAAGTTAATTAATGAAAGGACAAATTTCAATATGTGATTTGATAAGAAGTCTTGAGCCTGACATGAGGTTGACTCTTTGCAGGCCCTGAGCAATACAGAGATGAAGTTACCGGCCTGAAAGAGTTCCTAGGCCATGACTGGTCATTACACTCTCTTACCGGGAAAATCCTATGCTTCACTTCTGTCTTTTGTAAAAGGTAACATTCTAAGGTCTGCTCCTCAGGAGCAGGAACTAACGACAGATGATGAACCCACAGAATACACGATTTCCTAAGATAGGGAACTGCCTGCTTCGATTCTGTCACTTCCATAAGCAAGCATGTAATTATCTCCCCAAAGGCTGAAAGTAAACAAGTGGCATTTGTCTATCACAAATGGCAAACACGGTAAGAGCAAATTTTCACTGTTTAGAAACCAATTTGACTTAAGGTTTCAAGACAATTTAAAAGAAAAGGGAGGGGGCACCTGGCTGGCTCAGTCAGCAGAGTGGGCGACTCTTGACCTCGGGGCGGTGAGTCTGAACCCCACGCTGGGCAGAGAGATGACTTAAATAAATAAATAAGTAAACTTTAAAAGGGGAAAAAAAGGTATTCACTATACCATCACCTTCACATTCCCTACCAATACTCCAGTATAGATACTATCGTCTTGGTCAAGTTTGAAATTTTCTCTGAACTCTAAGAACTTTAAAGACGAGCTGAAAATCACAATGAGCAAACATAATATTCACAAGGAATGGTAATATTAAAAACTCTGCCAGTTTTAATTTACATTGGCAAAGGCTAAGGAGCTCAGCAAACCTCTGCAGCTCTGCTGTAATCTTGAGTTCCTGACTCCAAAGTCCTTTGTCTGATATGCACCATGAGATCATATTAAAGAGCCACCATTTACTATGAACTTACTATGTGCCAAGTATAACTCCAGGAAATACTACCATTCCCTCCATTTCACCCAGAAGGAAGCTGAGGCTCAAAGAGGTCAAGTAACTTGTCTAAGACGACAAGCTGGTAAGCGGCAGAGCTAGGTCTGGCCAGCTCCCTTCATTGGGGCATCCATTATGCTAAGGATGAGAATTCTGTGGCTCAAGTGATAAGAACAGGGGGTTCACCTTCCAGAGGCCCTCCCCACCACGTGCTACTAACTCAGATTACAAAGAACAGGGGAGGAGCCAGTTTCCAACAGAGCACTGAAAGCTGAACCTATTTCCAGGTCTTCTCTGTATCAGGAAAGAAAAACAGGTCCACTCTGAGGAGACCTGAACATCAGATATTCATTCTTTGAGTCCTTGGAGTATGCACAGTGCAGCCACTGCATTAAAAATTCTTATTCTGGATTAATCTGAAATAGATCTGATCATCCTGGCATCTTCCAAACTGGAAAAGACTCCATCACTGCAAGTCTATTTTGAATCAAATTGAATCTTTCCCCCAAGGCAAGGCACCAAATAAGGGGAGTTCAGAAGAAAAGAGAGGGGCAATTGTCTGCTCTTATGACTGAAATCCATCTCATGTTAGTCTCTAAGACAGGGGCTGTGACAAGTATGCTGCCCTAGGGAACATGCTCGTGGTTCTGCAGGAAAGCTAGGAAGAACCAAAAAAGTTTGGGATGCCTGAGGTATTATCAGTGGTCAAATGTACTTCCTGGCCACTTGGAGGATAACTTTTAAATGCACATTAATGTCTTCCAACATGAGATGAATGCTTTACATAACTCGTCTCTATCTAATTGTGTTTGGATCTTCCAACTCTGAGTTTATAATGAGGAAGAAACTATGATGGAAATAACTACAAGTGTTCATAAAAATTTTAATGGTCACAGACAGTTCTGTGACATCACTGAAGCTCCAAGCTCAGTGCTCTTTTCACTACATCAAACTGCTTCATCAGGAGACAGTTGGATAATGAAATGGGTTATTTTAAACCTATTTCTGAGGCTGCACCACAGGAGAAAAAAAAAACAACTGTAAAAGATAGAAGAAAAACTTATTTTTTGGAGCAGTGTATACGTTATAGTCCAATCAGGAAAAAGAAACCACTTCCAAGTATTTACTACATAAAGAATTTAATGCAGGGAATTGATGACTACAAGCCATGAAGTTGCTGAGAACCAGAGGAAATGGTCAAGGGTTTAGCAACAGCAGGAAGCCAGTACCAGGGCTAAGCTGGAAAGGCAAAAGGAGGAGAAGGTGTTGCCCAATAAGAGGTGGGCCTGTCCAGTGAAAACGGGAGTCCCAGAGAAACAGTAGCTTCCTCTGCTGAAGAAGCTACCCGAGGCACAAGGCAAAAGGAGAAATACCCTGGTGTCTCCTTGTTTCCTTCTCTCACATCTTCTGACAGTGTCTCTGTCTAAACCCAGTCTGAAGCCAGCTAACCGAGGAGCCTGGGCAGGCAAAGAGGGAGGAATAGAGCTGAAGGAAAGCTAACCAAGGATACGGTTAACCCTTAGCTGCATGAATGAAATGTGTGTTACTATTACATGCCAGAGACTTGGGAGCCGAGTAATAGCAAAAGTTGAATGATAATCAAACATGATTTCCCGTTACCATGAGATAATATTATTAATTATTTTCAATAAGTGCTTTGAGGAAAAAATTGCCACCATTAATTTGTGGGCCTGGGGCAGAGGGCAAGCACCCGTATCGATCTGCAACCATGCCCTGGTGCTCAAGGAGAAGCCCTCAGGGAACCTGTCTAGGAATGCAGCAGGACCTCCAGCAGGAGGGGGAGGCAGCCCTGGCTATTACGATCTTGCAGACAGTCAACTGGGCAGTTGGGGATAGGATGACCTGGGGAACTCTGAGTGTCATACGCTGGCAAGCCAGGAGCCAGGCCTGTTCCAAAAAGGAAGTCTGTCACTGAGTCAGCGATGTTGCCAAGCCCCAAGCTCAAGCGGTCCCAATATAGCTCAAGGGTGGCTTCGGACAGGGTGACTCCAAGCTTTCTACTTATAATAATTCCATCCCAGGACTGGCTTCCAGCACTGTACTTACAGGGCAGCCTCATCTCTATTTATAATCCCTCCCTTCTCCTAAAGTAGACTGTAAGCACCCTCAGGATGTGGGGTACCTTTTCAGCTTACGAAATGCTATAATTATCCATGCACCTTAAAATACATGTCCCCACCCAACATACCCAGCCTTACTTCTCACAGTTCCTCAGAACACACGCTCAGAAGTGCCTCCTTCATGCTCCACTCTGATATTCCCTGCCTCTAAGCATTTGTCTGGATTCCCCCACTGTCTGGAATATTCTCCATCCTTCCCATTGGAATGCTGACAATGGCTCAAGACTCAGTAACTCTACTTCCTCTGTCCTCCAGCTATCGTAACTGACTCTGCTCACTCTCTGCCCCAAATTCCTAGAGAATTTAGAATAAGTACTGTTGGAGATGGCATTTAATTATTCTTTTTATTTCATAGGACACGATTCGCCTCCCCAATTAGATTTAGGCAGACAAACGAGCCCAGTGATACAGCAGAGTAAGATGTTTATAGGGATGAATGAAAGGTAAGTCCTTATGAGGCAGGAGCCTCAACTTCTACTTACAGCAATTCTTTAGAAACCTCCCTCTTGTTTGCTAAGCACACTGCAGGTACTCAAAAAATACTCCTTGACATTCATTAATTACTTCTGAATACAATCAGGTATTCATCTCCAAACTAATCTTCTTGGAATGCCATCTTTTTTTTTTTTAATTTTATTTTTTATAAACATATATTTTTATCCCCAGGGGTACAGGTCTGTGAAACGCCCGGTTTACACACTTCATAGCACTCACCATAGCACATACCCTCCCCAATGTCCATAACCCCACCCCCCCCTCCCCACCCCCCCTCCCCCCAGCAACCCTCAGTTTGTTTTGTGAGATTAAGAGTCACTTATGGTTTGTCTCCCTCCCAATTCCATCTTGTTTCATTTCTTGGAATGCCATCTTAATGACCGACAAATTAAGTTAATATTTGGATAATTTTAGGTGCTAAAGAAAAGACAAACACACACACATACACTAAAATATTTTCATTATTGTTAAAAAAACAAATCACAAAACACAGTACTGAGCACACATAACATAGATGTCTTTTCATTTTAGAATGGGAAAAAAAGACAACAAGGCAGTCTCTTCTAGAGATACAGGATTGAATTAAAAGTTCTGTTACCAGAACGCCTGTGTGGCTCAGTAGGTTAAGTGGCTGACTTTGGCTCAGGTCATGATCCCAGCATCCTGGGATTAAATCCCCCTTCCGGCTCCTTGCTTGGCAGGGAACGTGCTTCTTCCCCTGCCTCTGCCTGCCACTCTGCCTGCCTGGGCTCACTCACACTCTCTCTCTCTCTCTCTCTCTCTCTCTCTCTCACAAATAAATAAGTAAATAAATAAATCTTTTTAAAAAAATTTAAAAGTTCTGTTACCATTGTCTCAATTCTAATCCTTAAAGTAATATGTTAATTTAGATAGGTTTAGGGGCATAGGTGATTTTTAAAAATCCACACGCAAGTAAATAAAAACCAATTCTGTAATTAAATCAGGAGGAACAATAATACAAGTGCTACCACCAGGGGGAAGAAAGAATTGGATATTTTATCTTGGTTAGAGAGTTTTACTTTCTCCCCCAACCACAATTTTCTTCAAACTCTGGCAACAATCACAAAACCATATGTCACAGAAGTCTCTGCTGTGTAAGAACTACTGCCATTGCTCCACCAGCCAGAATGGCTTCCAGGGGCCACTTAGAAAAGGGAAAGCAGGACACCAAAAAAGGAGAGAGACAATAGGCTCATTACCCGAAAGACCCTAACAAAAACAGAGCAAGTCAAATCATCAGCCAAAGCCCTCCATCAATAAAAGCCTTGACAGTTAAAAGGCCCAGTTTTCTTTCATGGGAAAAAGGGGTTTTATCCAATTAAACAGCCTCCAGATAATTGCTGTTTCAAAAAAAAAAAAAAAAATCTTGTTTTTTTAACTCTTCAGTGACAAATGCAACCAGAGCAGTGGCTTCCTAGCTTTTTTTTTTTTTTTTTTTCCAGAGAGTGTGGGCAGAAGGGGGGCCAGAGGAGGGGGCCGGAGGGAAAGGAGAAGGAGAGAATCTCAAGCCCACTCCATGCTGAGCCCAGAGCCTATGTGGTATTAGATCTCACAGCACTGAGCTCACCACCAAAGCCAGAATCCTGAGCTGGCTGCCTTAACCAACTGCGCCAACCAGGCGCCCCAGATTTCTAGCCTTTTTGACCCACAATTGAGAAATACCTTTTTTTTTTTTTTTTGAGAAATACTTTTTACATCACAGCACGTTACACATATATGCATACGTGTGCATGTTATACATGTTATATAACTGAAACAAAAGTTTCAAAACCGGCAGCTGACTTTCATCCCTTGTTATTTTTATGTATACAAAGGACTCTTGTATTTTCTATTCTCTTGTGTTCTGGTCTATTCTCTTCCCCTCCATTAAAAAATAAAAAAAGTTGGTCTGGACACACTAAACTGACTTCATGACCCAATAATGGTTACAACCCATACTGAAAAATGGTGGCCTAAAGATCATTCTGGAAGTCAACCAAAGGTCACATGCTCTTTCTTTCTTTCTTTCTTTCTTTTTTTTTTTAAGATTTTATTTATTTATTTGACAGAGAGAGAGAGAGAGATCACAAGTAGGCAGAGAGGCAGGGCTGAGCAGAGAGCCGGATGCAGGGCTCCATCCCGGGACCCTGAGATCATGACCTGAGCCAAAGGCAGAGTCCCCACCCACTGAGCCACCCAGGTGCCCTCTTTCTTACTTTTTAAAAAAAATCCATTGCTGATAAGGAGAGGCCACTCTAGCTTCACTTTTTAATGACAGAGAGAGAAAAAAACAAAGACAACTTCAGGACCCACTAAGGACTAAAAAATGTGTTAAATGTAAGAAGCCATTAAAAAGAGAGTATATGCGTGTTGTTCTTTCTGTTTTGTGATTAAACAAACATAGAAAGCAGCAGGGAGCCAAGCAAACCTTAAAGGAGAAAAAGGAGAATTCTAATAATGGAAATACTGCCTGGGCCATATGCCCAATTTTTTGAGCCTAACATTGCCAGAGGTTTTGCTTCCTCCATCACCTGAGATACTTCAATCCATCGGCCTCAGGCCAAGAAGCGAAAGAGAGAAAGGCCCATCACAAAAAAGTAGAAGAGTTCAATCCCGATTGGTAATTGTCCTCATTCCAATTGAATGGAATGGGACTGAACCTTTTAAATGAGAAAATGATTGACTACAAAATCATGGACTCCGGTTTAAATCAGTCCAGAATGGCTACAGCACAAATTGTACCAAAGAACAAAATGTCAAGCAAAATGAGCATCAGATTAGATAACTCTGTATAATGGAATCAACTAATACCCCTCAAGAATCTCTCCTGAGACCCCTCACCCCCTCAATAGATAATGATGTTGACAACTATAATGAGATAGGTCATCACTAATAAAAACAGCTATCACTTCTCAAGAGTCCACTTAGTGCCAGGCACTGTGCTAGGCAAACTTACTGTATTTTATCACTACTCTCATAACAAGCCTGCCCCGGGGGCTAATGTGCCCATATTACACAAGAGGAAAATGAGTTCTGGGTGGAGGAAGGCAAATGTCCAAATCAAGGCGTGGAGGAGGGATGTGTATGCAAGAGGAAGGGCCCTGGAACTGAATTATGCAGACACCAGTCTTCAACTTCCAGATTCCCTGAGACCCAGCTGCTGGTTTGGGGCAAACGTGGTATTTGGTTGTATTTGGTCGTAAACAGCAATGGCAGGTATCTGCCCTGTTTGGGATGGGGAAACTGTAGAAAATGCAGACACCTGACTCTGTGATAATGAGACGCGAGTTACAAGGACAGAAGAGCTTTAGATATCCTGTTCAATTTGAAAGAACTTAATTATTAAACAAGAAAAATACATACAAATACTATGTATTTCATTAAAAATATTTTTCCTTTAGGAAAAAAATAAAAAACAAAAAACAACTCACCCCTACACACAGTTGTTAAGTTAGGAGGGAAAAACCAGAAATGTGAATTCTCAAAAGCAGGAACTCGCATCACAAGGGTTACGCAAGAAAAGAGAAATGAACCACTGAACTGAAATTGGAGGCTGGAGATCCCGCCCGGGGCCACATCCATTGTCAGATGCACAAGCTTTGGAAAGAGTCAGAAACTGAGCACACCCATTTCTAAGGAATTCAACACCACTGCAGAATTCCTGTTTCAAACTGAAATTAAGCTCTTGGGTAGTTACGTCAGACAGACCCTTTACCTCCCAGGCTGTAACACCGTGGAAAGAATGACCAGTTTGAATTTTTAAGCACTGGAAATTTCTACATTTGACAAAGTTGGTGCAGAAAAGGAAGCCACTTTTTATTTTGTTCTTAAGAGCAGATGAGACATAGAGATAAGAATAAGTGGAAAATGTAGAAAGTTACTTGGAAGACAAAATTTACTCATTTAAGTTTTCATACTCACAAACAAAAGCAGTTGAGAAGAACTCATGTAAGAATTGCCCTTAACCAGAGGAAGATTGTTTTATTTTTTCATAGGTTTCTTTTCTTTCTTTTTTTTTTTTTAGTGTCCATATTACAATTTAAATTTACAACTTGAGCTTTTATCATTATTTTTAAAGTGGAAGCTGCATCATCTAAAGTCATAAATGTACAGCCTACTGAATTTAAAAGAGACACACGTCATAGTTTTAAGCATAAATTGAGTGACTAAATGAACCAGAAATTCTTTAGGCAGTACAGTGGCTTTTCGGGGCATTTGGCATTATTTGGAGGACCATGATTTGCTAAATCCAGCAACCTAAGTCATATCATGATTGCTCCCATAACTTCACCTCTGCCTCCCTTCCCACATGCCACTTGTTTTGGGTAGTGAAATAGTGCCTACAAGACATTTATCCTCATCGGATTTTACTTGAATAAAGAAGTCAGAAAGCAATTATCTAGTACAACTTAGTTACAATGGCAGGTACCGCTAGAAGCAGAAAATGAAAAATTTTTAAATCTGTGCCTTAAAGGTTAAATGTTCTCTAGTTTTGAAGAGATGTAAGTTAGAACCTAGAAAGTTTCCTTTTGATTTCAAAGGGGAGAAAGGGAAGAAAAAGAAGGAAGGGAGGCAAGAAGAGTGGGGAGGGAGGGACAGAGGAGAGAGGGAAGACTTAGATTCTAAAACATGCTTTAGGTTTCTGCCAGAATCTTACAAAAACCTAACACAAACCTCATAGTTAACTACTGACAGTGGCATGTGCTTTTAATTATATTCTGAAAATGTGCAAGCAAGCAAGGCAAAATTATATCATGGTTCTCATTTACATTTATCATTCCTTCTCTATGGGAATATATAATCACATACAGACATCTGTGGATGATTATATGTGAAGATGGGCCTTTCAAGATCAAGTTTAAGAGTTCTAGTGTCTTTCTTCCTATTCATACACCAATTGGGAGGCAATTCACTAGAGCTGTTTTAGAGAATAGGGAAATGTGAGGAAGTCCACGGGGAAGGCTATCTCCCCATCATGTAGAAAAATTTTGAAATAATTTAATAATAACAAAAAAATTGTAATAATTTCCCTGATCCCCAACCCCCTCCTTCACCCAGTAAAGCTCAGAGATGACTTTTCTTTGCCCTATTTGTAAGAATCACTTTGTACTTTACAACACTTTTCTTTGAAAGGATTCCCTATTTTTTTCCTTGAGTCAAAAGTAACGCCAAATCACTTCTGAGGCTCAATCAGAATTCCCCCTCCCCTAGTTGAAAGTGACATTTTCTAATACAAAAAATTTCCAAGCAAAATGGGATTTGACTAGAATAAATATGAGTCACAGATGAACATGAACTGAAACAGAAAAGGGGCTGGTGAAATCCCTCCCTTATCTCACAACCCGGAGGTTTAAAAATGACAAACATGGTGACCTATCCAACAGCAACCTGGGTATCAAGTTTTTGTTGCTGTCTGGGTTTTTTTGCTGTGAACTACTTCTGCAGGCTCCGCTTGTTACACACCAAGGATGCTTTTATACCAACTCAGGCAGGACCACAATGTGTTGTGCTGGGAAGACAGGGCTCCTAGGGATGCCATTAATAGGGGAATTTCAACTCCGGACAGGATATATATGAGGGATATGGTCAGTCAATATGAAGCAATACGAAGGAAAATGTAGTGCTTGGCAAAAAAATCACCAAAACCATAACTGGATTTAAGTGGAGGTTAATTTTGAACTCTACCACTCTCACTCTCACTTTTACTTTTAAGAAGATATTTAGGGGCACCTGGGGGCACAGTTGGTTGAGCGTCTGACTCCTGCCTTCAGATCAGGTCATGATCTCGGGGTCATGGGACTGAGCCCCTCATCAGGCTCTGCACTCAGGGGGAAGTCTGCTTGAGTTTTTCTCTCCCTCGCCCCTCCTTGCATGCTCTCTTGCTTTATCTCTCTCTCTCAAATAAATAAATCTTAAAAAGAAAAGAAAAGAAAAAGATAGGGCACCTACGTGGCTCAGTCACTGGGCGTCTGCCTTCGGCTCGGGTCATGATCCTGGGGTCCTGGGATCAAGTCCCACATCAGGCTCCCCACTCTGCAGAAAGCCTGCTTTTCCCTCTCCCACTCCCCCTGCTTGTGTTCCCTCTCTCAATGTGTCTCTCTCTGTCAAATAAATAAATAAAATTAAATTAAAAAAAGACATATTTTAAGGAAGTATTTGCCAAACACTGTATCAAGAAGTTTTATAAAGAAAATTCCAAATTAAGACTCTCCCTAAGGTCTTACACATTCTTTCCTGTTCAAATAGCCAACATAGTTAAGATAGAACAGGGTAAAATCAGCCAGTCTGTGAGAGATAGAGTGAGTGTATACAGCCTGGAAGAGAGCACAGTTATAATATTCCAGTAGGTGAGACAATAATCTTCCAACTTCTCAACACATAAAGGGGCAAGAGCTTTGCTGTAGTGTCACTGTTTCCCCACAATCTCAGCAATTTCTATACTTCTGATGTACAAAGGATATTGAATTACTGGTCCCCAGTCAAAAAAGAAAAGGTGGGCTGGAGAAGCCAAAAGAGATTTTAAAGTAAAACACTTAAGCCAATGAAAGCAGAGTTGATCACTGTCTTTTACTTGGGTTTTTACAGATAAGACACACATCTCCAACAAACCACAGAATCCTCCCCAACCTCTGTTTCTGCTTTTATCCTCTGATATTGCAAGGGCTCCAGTGGGTCACCACGCAGCAGTATCTTTTGGCAAAAGAACTTTCCTTAGGTTGAGTTAAGGCCTGGCCCTTCAGAGTTAATTAGAACCATACCACATAGTACTGTTAGTATGCTGCGAGAAAATGCCTGTGGTATGATGTTAAGCTTTCATTCTCCCCAAGAGACAATTCAATTTCTCATCTTTTATTTATATACCAGTTACTCATGATAGAAAACCAACAGAGCTTAAAAAAAGGCAGCCACGATCTGGCCCAGGGGTCAGTGCCCGCAGCTGTGGTTGCCACCACTGCCAGTGCCCCTGGCCACCCTCCTCCAGCCTTTCTTCAGTAAAAACAGGGAGACCAAAGAGGTAGCGGCAAGCTCTTCCTTCTCCTGCCAAGGTCCTCTATGTCAGAAATCCTGCCATTTTCTCCAAGTCGAAAATGATTTCAGTGCCTCTGTGGGAAATGGTGAGACACGGTTCCAACTACACCAGGTCAAGGACCCAAAGGTGGAAGGTGTTTTGCACTGAAGGTTGCCTCAAACATATACTAAGGAGGCCTGGCCGCTGTCCTACCTATTTCTCATCTAGGTATGCTTTTGCATAATTCAAACTCCGTAACCAAAGATTTGAGAGGGGAATGGGGGGTAGAAGCAGACAAAGTGGGAAGAAAAAACCTAATTCACTTTTTAAAAATTGTCTTAAAGAAAACTGAAAGTGGCAGGCTCATATACGGCTCATAGATGGCTTACTCACAGACACAGAAAAAGCCTCGTAATCTAGATCAGGCCTGAGTTCACAGAGTGCTGATAACTCCAGAGAAGACTAGAGGCCAAGAAACTGGCCTATCACCTAGGGGAAAGAAAATATTCAGGACTTCTTCTGTCAAAATGAAATCTAAATCAACGTTACAACAAAGATTTCACAGGTTTCACAGAAGATGTCAAATGTGTAATTTCTCTCTTTAACCACTACAACCACAGCAGACCTTGATCCAAAGCTTGAGATAGCTAGAGCTACAGTCTAAGATGGTTTTGTCTTTAAAAGATAAATGGGCAAGGGTGCCTGGGTGTCTCAGTCAGTTGAGCATCCAACTCTTGCTCTCAGCTCAGGTCTTGATCTCAGGGTCATGGGGTCAACCCCAGGTTGGTAAAGATAAATGGGCAATAATTCTCAACATGTTTTAGTAAGCAACTATAATTTTAATTTCAGAGTCATCAAAAAAAAAGTCTGAACTAAAACTTTTTTAAAAGATCCTTTCCCCCCGAAGATGGGAGCTTTACCTAATCCCTTCATCACTATCATCCTAGGACTCCAGTTCCGTGATAATTCTTTTGAGCGCCAATTATGTGCCAACTACAACGTCTAGCAATGCAAACAACACAGACAAAAAATAAGCTTCTGTCCTAAAGAAAGTTATCGTGGGAGTGGGGAGGTGGGGATGAAGAGAAGGAGGCCAGTTCTACTTGAACACAGGAAGAACATGGAAGATGTCATGCAAAAGTCCAAAGTGCTACTGAAGAAAAAGAAAGCATCTTCCAGTGGGGGGAGGGCGGGGATAAGGCTCTGACATGGTGTCCCATGAAAGGAACATCCTGAGGAACATCAAGAAGGAAAGGTGGGATATCAACAGGCAGATAAGAAGTGTGTTCATGAAACAACCCATTCAGGGTAGAGCAGTGATTCCTAGACTTTTGAACTTTGTGAACTGGTAAAATTTGTGAACTGGAAAGAAAAAAAAGATGGTGGTGGTAGGGGGAATGGAAAAAGTTGAAAGAAGGGCTATACTAAGCTAGGAACTGTTATCCCATAAAATTTGCTTGGGGAGAAAACTGAGCTAGAAATAGCATTTTCTCCCTCAGAGAAACAAAATTTCAAGAATTTCATTGCAATTTATCTTTTTAATTTGCAAATGATAATGAGATAAATAATGACCGTCTATTATCACCAGCATTTTACAAGTAAAAGAACATTTGAATTCCAAAAATGTAGGATGTACATCTTCTCGGGAACTGAAAAATGGCGTTCCTTTTCACAAAAGGACAGCTAGGAAACCTACACTGGTCAAGTGAAAGCTTGGCCACAGCCTGCTGGTACACCAGTTTAGGAGGCCCTGGGTTTGAGTGTAGGACTCCCATAAGAAACAGAAGGAAATACAAGCGGACACCTCACTATAGGGAATGTGGAAGGATAGTCTGAGAAAGATGCATTCAATTAGGCAAAGTGAAAAATAAGACTTTTTTTTTTTTAAAGATTTTATTTATTTATTTGACAGAGAGAGATCACAAGTAGATGGAGAGTCAGGCAGAGAGAGAGAGAGAGAGAGAGCGGCATCAGGCTCTCTGCTCAGCAGGGAGCCTGATGCGGGACTCGATCCCAGGACCCTGAGATCATGACCCGAGCCGAAGGCAGCGGCTTAACCCACTGAGCCACCCAGGCGCCCCGAAAAATAAGACTTTTAAGAGGAGAAGTAAGGGATTAGTATGATTAATATCTAGAGCTGTGCTCTACAGTGAAATTGATCACAGTGCACAGGTAGAATGGGAGGCAGGGGTATTGCCCAAGCAAGTCTGGAAGTGTCCAGGCCACCTGGGGGACACTGCAAAGTTCAGGCATGGAGGGCCTATATGAGGGTGGTAGAAGAAATAATGGAAAGGGGTTGGAAACAACTTATATGCAAGATTTTTGAGCCTAGATAAATGAAAACAAGATAAAACAAAGCTGATGGTAGTGTTAACTGATACATGAAAATTCATGAAAGGGTACGAGATAGGAAGAGGAAATGACTTCATTTTGGGGCAGGACAGGCAGCGCAGCAGGTTGGGAGAGGCCGGGGATGTAATGAGATATGAAGCTGGGGAGTCCTACCTGGAAGACTTAGAAGGGGGCAAGCCTACCACCTTCATCACTTGGGGATTTTTTAACTCTACAAGCCAAGCACTGTACTAGGCAGTAGGGACAGGTGAAGAACAACAGAGCCGCTACCTGCACTCACAGAGAGTCAATGTGGCAGGAAGACAGAACTTCATGCAGTAATCACACAGACGAGCACGATTACAAATTACATTAAAGTGCCTAATTTCTAAGAGAAAAAGGGGAAAAAATCGAGAACAGACACTTGGACAATGACTTCAACTAAAAGGCAAAATGAGGCTACCAATGGAAACAGAAGGCACAGTTAGAAGAGTAGGAAGCAAACTGGAGCAGACAATTCCTGGAAGCTGGTAGAAGAATGAGCTTCAAGGAGCAAGTAATAAACAGTGTCAAATGCTGCTGAGAAGCCAAGGGGGTCAAGCTTGGAGAAAGGCCCACTGGCCTGTTCAATGAGGACGACAGGATGACCTAGACACAGTGTTGAAGCTGGTGGAGCAGATTTCAAGGGGTTAATGCGTGAGGATACAGAAAAAAGTGCAGGGGACAAGACTTCTCTCTCTCTCTCTCTTTTTAAATTAACATATAATGTATTATTTGTTTCAGGGGTACAGGTGTGTGAATCATCAGTCTTACACAATTCACAGCACTCACCATAGCACATACAGTCCCCAATGTCTACCCCCCTCCAACCCCGGCGCACAAGACGTCTCTTTAAAGGAGTCAAACAATAATGGAAGGGAGAGAGATAGATGGGTGACTTGAGAAAGTCATGCATTTACGGGGTCTCCTTATTAGAATAGGGACAATTTCAACAGAGGAAGAGAAAGAAAAAAACAGGATGTTAGAGAAAAAGTGATAATGGCGGGGGGGCCCAGTCCCAAGAGAGAGGGAAGGTATTACAAGAAATCAACCAACAGGTCAACACTGCCTCTCTGGAGAGAAGGGGAAAGGAAGCAAGGGAAGGTTACCCAGAAATTAGAGATGGCAAGAAAAAAGGTTGAGGAAACTCCTGTTTGGGGGTGGTGGGATCTTTCCTGGAAACTACAAAAGAGATGTGAGGGAGCCATGGGCAGCTGGGACTTGGGGAGAGGGCATCGGCCATCAATTGGACATTCACTCAGCAAACATTCCCTGAGGGCCTTCCATGTGCAAGAGAGTGTGTACATATGCCTGATCATAAATGAAGTTAGCAGGCATTTGCTCTCTGGGTAAAAGAGAAATAGGTTGATTTTCTCGCTCTTGCATCTAGAAAAAGACCATCAGCAGTAACAGGGGATAATTACATATCCTTGAAGCTGATGATGTGCTAATGGATGAGACATCACTATTGCCGGAGCCCAAGATCCATTCCTCAGAAGGAAATGGATGGTGTCAGTTGACTTACTCCACAAACAGATCCTGTGTGCCTGAGCACCAGAAAAATGAGCTCTGAAGGGGCATATCACAGTTGCTGTCCTCCAGAAGGTCACAATCAGAAGTGATGATCTGAATGCTTCTGCTCTTTCCACCATTTGGCACATTTCATTGCCTGGAGCATTAGCCAAACCCACCATCACAATCTTTACACTTTATTATAAGGTAAGCCTTTGGCCATCTGAAGGTTGTTAACAAGATACTCTTCTGGACGCAACATTACATTATGGAATGGACTGGAATAGCATGGTTTTTCAGTGCCATTAAGCCTCAAAATGAACTTTTTTTTTTTTAAAGGATTTTCTTTTTAAGTAATCTCTATACCTAAGGAGGAGCTTGAACTTACAACCCCAAGATCAAGAGTCACATGAGCTCCACTGACTGAGCCAGCCAGGTGCCCCCAAAATGAACTTTCTTAAAACCATGGCAGCTTTTAAAATTACAAACCATATGCACATCACCCTGCCTATGTTCTTTCAACTAGAGTCAGAATAAAATCTATGCTCCTGGGGTACCTGGGTGGCTCAGTGGGTTAAAGTCTCTGCCTTCGGCTCAGATCATGATCCCAGGGTCGTGGGATCGAGCCCAGCATCGGGCTCTCTGCTCAGCAGGGAGCTTGCTTCCTCCTCTCTCTCTGTCTGCCTCTCTGCCTACTTGTGATCTGTCTGTCAAATAAATAAATAAAATCTTAAAAAAAAAATCTATGCTCCTTACTTTAGCCCTCGAGGCCCTTCATGATGCGGACCCCGCCACCTCCTGTACCAGCCTTATATGTATATTTTTAATGTTTCAAAACACTTTTAAGGGGTGCCTGGGTGGCTCATGGGTTAAGCCTCTGCCTTCGGCTCAGTCATGATCTCAGGGTCCTGGGATCGAGTGCTGCATCGGGCTCTCTGCTCAGCGGGGAGCCTGCTTCCCCCTCTCTCCCTGCTGGCCTCTTTGCCTACTTGTGATCTCTCTCTCTCTCTGTCAAATAAGTAAATAAAATCTTCAAAAACAAACAAAAAAACCACTTTTAAGCTAGTGAAGAGCATCTCACCTCACCTTCCTGCTCCAAAACAAGTACTGTACAAAACCAAACCCAATTTCAGATTTATGCCTACCATGTCCATGTAATCATTTGTTAAGTACTAACTATCCCAAGGGGGAAAAATCATGCTTTACACTCATACTGACACATTTATTCCCTTAATTCGCTTGATGAGATAGTTCAATGATTAAAAAAAATTAATGGCATGTATCGATATTGTAAAAATGTGATTAATTACTTTTTTGAGATTAAAGCATCATCATCTTGATTATTTGGTAAAGAAAAGCCTATTCAACCAACTTTCAAGCTGGGTAATTTACTCCATTAAAATCAGCTACGGTGTTTCAAGATTTAATGTATTGTTAAAATTCATGTATGCAAACAAACTCATTAAAATTCAGGAGACTTCACTCAGAAACTCGCTGTACTTAAAATTCAGGGCCCTAACAGAGGACATTGAGCTGGAATATTTAAATTGAAACATTTGTCCCTCCTAGACAGGGTACTGAGCACTGTGTCTTGTTTTTGTTTTTGTTCTCGCCCCATGGAAGAATTCAAGATGCCCTGGGAGTCTGCAGTAGCCAGAAGGCTGCACAAAATTTACTCCTTACATTACACTGAGATGTTGCCCCTGATGTCAAGGGCTGCTCCTGGACACCTTCTTAAAGCCAGCCAAGGCCAGGGACAATTCCCTTCACTTTGAGAAGGAGGCTCAAGACAAATATTTCTAATTCTGGCTTTGTAAAATCCATGTGGGCCACAACTTTCAGAATGAATTTTCTAGAAAACCGAAGCACACCCCACAAAGTAACCAAAATGTTCCCATTCATAATTTTTATGGAACTCACTCTAACAAGTGCCTCTTAAATTACCTGGAGAAAACAAAACCCCTCACCAACTACTGAGCCGGGCTGCACACTAGCCCCTGTGCTGAGCACTGTACTACAGCACTGTCACTGCAGCACCTCACAGCCATCCTCTGGGCAAAAGGAAAACTGATACCAAGGAGGTCAAAAGACTTGGTGATACTGCCCAGCTGGTCAGGACACCGGGCACCACACTGCATCCTTGAAGATAACTAATTTTTTTTTTTTTAATATTTCTGAGTCACTGGTGGTGTAGAAAGGCACAGTGGTTAAAAACAGACTCTGGAATAAGACTACCTGGATTCAGATCTGGGTTGGTTTCACTACTTGCCAGCTATGTGCTCTTGAGAAGTTGTTCAACCATTTTGTGACTCCATTACTTCTTCTGGAAAATGGGAATAATAACAGAATGTACCTAAGAGGTTGTTTCGTGAATGACATGGATCAATCCATGAAAAATGGTAAACCATGTAAAATGCCCAGAACTGTACCTAGTATATATAGTAAGCACTCAATAAACGTTAGCTCTTATTAAAAGCAAGTGCTCTAACAATGAAGTCCCAGGGGATTGTCAAGGTCCTCCCTCACAGCTGTCTGGGCCTACCTCAGTGAGTTGGGAATGAGTTCACTCACGCACATGCCTTTTCATGTATGCGTCCCATGTGCTGAAGATAATATACACATGATGGTGCATTTGATTCTCAAAATAAAATGAAACCAAAATCCTGAAACGGAGTTACTATCCTTCCTTTATCAATAAAGAAAATGCTTAAATCATTTGCCCAAGGCTCTCAAACAGGGCTTGAACTTGAACTTGTCTCAGCAGCCCAAGTTCTTTTATCCATACCATGTTATTTTGTGTTCCTAAGTCCATATTTCCATTTTGTCAGTGAATCCTTTGGTTATCACTCAGGATCAGTTCTAGAAGGGTCTTTAGAGTGTATTGCTCACAACACTCTGTTTTTGCTTTGAAGAAATGGAAGCCCAAGGAAGTTTACTACTGAGCTGCCCACACTCCTATAATGAGTATCCCTACTGCAGTGGCATACTGCCACTTTTTCCTCTTAGATATTGGTGGCCTGCCTCTCAGAGAACCTCAGCTCTGCTCCTAATCTCCTAGAGGCTCAGAGAAACAAATGACCACTGTAAAAATCCAGAATGCAAAGCTAAAATGAGAGACCCAGGGGCTCCCCTAGCAGGCAACTTCATGAGCTTTAGCAGATGGGACTTTGTTTTATCAGGTTTAGCTGCTCCGGCCTTTCTGCTTTTTGACTCACAGCAGCATTCTGGAAACTCAGGGCTAGCAAACCAACCAGGTGTTAGTCCAGTCTACAATGCCCTGCGATTCTGAGGAAAACTGCCAAACAGGGCTTTACAAACAAAACCCAGAGGAGAGATGATTTCACCCTGCAGAAAAGAACAGGACAGGCTAGCACAAAGTTTAAATTTAATTTGCCAAAGGAAAGAAGCTTACAATTAAAGCAGCTATTCCTAGCACATTACAGTCTAAGGCCAACAACATACAAGTGTAACAACCAATGGCCCCATGTGGAGAGGCAGCGCTGCGTTGCCATTACAATTAGTTCCCTTTTCACGAGAGAGTTGGATTCATAATTAAACTCTGTCCCTTCCTGCCTCCATTCTGCTGTGCACATATCTAACTGCCTTCTAAGGGACGGGGTTAGAGGCCAGGAGACAACCCCAAGCCACAGGTCCACTGACCTCCCAGGGTCAACAGGCAAGGTGAAGCATGTTGGCGTGAGCTGTATAAGAGCTTCTCTGGGGAGAAGGTGATTTCATCTTTCCATGCAACACACTTCTCAAGTCACTTTACACGGTTGTTACTCCAGCCTCAGTGCCAGTACAGTCCCTCCCACGGAAAACTCCAGAACCTGTTCTGGGAAGAGCAGGTTGATGTAGACAAAAGTGTGGTCGGGGCTCCTCTAAGATTTACTTGTTGATCAAGTCAATTACTCTCTCAGGACCTGAGCTTCCAGAACAGGGAGATAGCAATGTCTATCCACAGATTTCATTACTGAGGAGTTTAAATTGAAATATAAGTGAAAGCACTTGGTGAACATAAGGGTCCAAGTGAGGTAAAAGGCAACAGATACCGTGGGCTGATCTAACTGGTCTCCTGCATAAAATTCTCAGTGACTCCTGCCCTTCTCAGGACAGAGTCCAGACTCTTGAGCAGGTCTAAAAGCCCATTACAACCTGCCCTTTAATTACCTTCAACTTCACCTCCCATCTCACTTGAGGCTTCAGCTAAACAAGATGTCTTGAGTTCCTCCAGAGGGCTGTGCTGTCTGGTGCACGTGCGGCAGGAGCCCTCTGTCCCCCCACACTCTCTCATTCTACCCAACTAAGTCCTCCTCCAGGTTTTGATTTTAGCTTAAATGCCATTTCCTCCTAGAAACTTTCCTCTATCTCACCTCCAAGCTTTAACAACCTCTTTTTTTTTTTTTTTTTTTTTTTACCCCTTTGGAGCCCTCTTCATCATTGTGTTAAATTGCCTGGATACTTGTTACTCTTTCCCCTCTCAAAATTTTGTGGAAGAAACAATGTTGCTGGATGAGTGAATTTAGAGAAAATAAAAAAGACTTAGTGTCTTACATTAGGAAATGACTAACAAAATCTCTGCAGTTCCCACCCTGCACTTCACAAGCAACCTCACCCCACCCCAGCCTCTCCTTTTAACTGGTAAGAAAGTAAAGATCATGAGAAGGAGCTAAAAGGTTTGACCAAAAGCATTCCGTTAATCAAGGACTCTAGAGATGTGCTTGGACCCTATATCTCTGGTTCAATGCCTGAATTTTCTACAGAATGTTGACTATGTCCAGATTTTATGCTCTATGTATTTTCATAGCAAGAGAAGTAAAGGCAGATGAGATGTAAGAGAAAGGAGACTTGAAATCCAAAACCTGCTGCTTAAGGTCTGGCTCTGTGTGACCTGGAGCCATCTCCATGTCTCCACGCCTCTGTCCCTTATCTGTCAAATGAAGTTCAGTACCAGCAAACCTAAGCAGCAAAAAGCTTCTTATCTTTTTAGATTATTTTTCACCTACCTCACCATGTTTTATGTAAAGAAAATGAGATAAGTTGAAAATACTTTATGCATCTCTTCTCAAAGAAGTATTTTTTTCCAACTTCTCATGTGGTTATATTTTTGGTGACATTCAGTTTTATTATTCAAACCAAAGCATTTTTTAGAAAAGGGAGGGGCAGAGAGAGAGGATGAGAGAGAATCTTAAGCAGGGTCCCGGCTCAGTGTGGAGTCTGAGATGGGGCTCGATCTCATGACCCTGAGGTCACAACCTGAGCAGAAACCAGGAGCCAGACACTTAATCGACTGAGTCACCCTGGCACCCTGAACCAAAGCATTTTTTTGAGCACAGGATTCAAATTCATTAAGCAATCTCTTTAGGACTACAAAAAATTTAACTGATTTACAAGATCAACACAGGCTTGGCTGGAATTAACTAGGGCTACTATTTCTTCCTTCTGACTTCATGACATCAAGACACTAGTGTTCACCTGCAGAAAGAACCCTTGCCCATAGTCGTTAACTGAAGAAAGAAAGGACAAACCCTTTTTCTTTACACACACTACTTGATTTCATAGACTCATAGAATGCTGCAGCCAGAAGAGAGTATGAAAACCATCGAAGCCTGTATCTGCCTTTCACGATGAGAAAACAGGCCCAGTCTCACTCCTTGGGAAGCGCTTAAGCAGGGCTGATTGCAAACACACACCAATTGTTTTTCACAGTATTACATATTTGGCAATAATAGATGATTTGAACAAAAAATTGTGGTAAATCATATTCTAGATCACAACACAAATTTCAAATGTAATAGTATTTGTCAAAGCTGAAGGTTGAAGGGCAAAGATAGAGACACAACTGATATTATGTATGCATGTTTTAAAATTTGATTATGATGGAATTTTCTGGAAGTAAAAGAGATTTTGCCAGTCCCACCAATTTTCCATGCTTTTGTAAGACTGGAAATTTTCAAGACAATTGTAAGTAGACAAAATGGGAAATGCACTCAAATTATTTTTTTTGTGGACAACAACCTCATCTGACACTGTTTGTTACTGTCTGTGACTGAAACAAGCACTAAATTTTTCAATTAGCAATAATCGCGCCTCGGATAAACCTCATTGGCTACGATACTGCCACTGCACAAAGCTAAGCACTAAATTTTTACTAACTAGTTCTAAACAACGTAGATAGCAATGAAGTCAAAAGTCACTACTAATCCTCACACCCTTTTATTTATTTCTTTTCTTAAAGATTTTTAAGTAATCTCTACCCAGTGTGGGGCTCAAACTTACAACCCCGAGATCAAGAGTTACACACTCCATCGACTGAGCCAACCAGGTGCCCCAGTCCTCACACTCTCACAGGCAGAGGTTTCTAACTCCTTTCCCAATAGTTTCTCCAACTACTAACAAAAGCAAGAGACTGAAGGAGTAGCCAAAGAAATGGACAGGGGTGGAGGGTAGAATGTTATTTTCATTCTTAGGTAACTTTTTTTTTTTTTTAAGATTTTATTTATTTATTTGATAGGGAGAGAGAGAGATCACAAGTAGGCAGAGAGGCAGGCAGAGAGAGATGGGGAAGCAGGCCCCCCGCTAAGCAGAGAGCCCGACTCGAGGCTCAATTCCAGGACCCCAAGATCATGACCCACGCTGAAGGCAGAGTCTCAACCCAATGAGCCACCCAGGCGCCCCTGTTATTTTCATTCTTTTCCTCTTCCCAATCCAACCCCTCTCCCACAAAAACTGGTAAGGGTGAAGTGTTAGTGGAGTCTGAACTGAGACAGTAGTCTCAATCATTCCAAAACTGAAGGAGTTAACTCTCAATAAAAAATTGTTTTCCATGCCATCTCAAGATTTTATTCAGAGACCTTTAGAAAAGAAAAAGTAAAAAATTCCTTGTTGAAAACCATAAACAGTTACCCCCATCCAAATTCATAGGCAACAAACAAATTACAGTAGGGTTAGTCACTGACTGCTTACAATACAAACCCTTTTATTTATTTTTCTGTGATGGAGCTTGTGTATTTTTGTGTATGAGGTTGGAATATTTTGTAATACCTATTCCAGATAAATTTTGCATAGGGCCATAAGAAATAGACTCTTACAATTCAACTTTTAAATAGATCACCCGATATTTCATGTCAAAACATGACTGGGTATTTTAGAGAATGTCCCTCTACTTCGTATATCAGGAAAACATCTATAAGTTATTAAAATAATCACTGCCAAGTTCTTTGCCAAAATATGCAAAATCACAACATGATGTGGGGAAGTCGTGCCAGTCCCAGCTCTGCCAGCAGAAAGCTATGCAACACGACATATTGCTTAATTGCTTTGCAGTTGGTTTTCCTCAATCGTGATGAGGTGGGATTCCATCCCTAACCCGACTTTTGCAAACCAAGCGCTTTAAAGTCCTGCAATGCTGTCACTGGGCTGCAACTAGAGCTGTCCTAGTCTCTCTCTTAGGGATAGCAAGCCTAAATTTGATGAACGTGAGGACATAGAGATTTAGCATTTTTTCCTGGGAATGGAGAATTAACATTCTGGGCTGAGGAAGATGAGAGCTACTTGGAAAATGTCCAAAGGTTCAGCAACAGGTACATACCAAAGCACCCAATCACACTGATGCAGAATGCTACAGGTACGACAACGAGAAAATAGGTATTTCATCACCGCCAAGTAACAGGTCTGCTGTAACAGGTCTCTCTGCAGAGAATAGTTTCCAATCGCCCCACCACTTTATGTGGCTTCTCAAAGGAAATCCCGAGTAACTTAGTAACTTTAAAGGAAAAAAAAAAAGCGGACATTTCTTCCTCTAAAGACAATCAAGTACCTACCTTCTTTAAGGTTCCTATTAATTCAACACAAAATAAGAAAAAAACCCCAAACACAAAATGAACAGAGGATAAGGACACATCTCCAGATACAACACATCCAATTATCATCCCCGGACAGTATTTTTAATACTGAAATTTAGCCCTCACATGATGGACAGCAAAACCTATTCCCTTGCAAGAAGAGATGGCCAATGTGTAGGGCAAAGCCACCCGCCCTCTCCCGCCCTCTCCCTCCCTCAGCACGGCAGAGGTCAGGGACCCATCAGCCCCTGGTCTCCCCCGGGGTCTCCCAAGCTCAGTGCTCTACGCCACACAGCGCTGAGGGTGGCCGCCACCACTCCTGCCCATGCTGGCATTCATGCTGAAGTCTGTTTCATCCCAGCTTTGCATATTTCTCAACATACTCTGCCCAATATTGAAATACTGAAATGGGTCTTCAAAGAAAGCCACTTCATGACAGTAAAGCCCTTCATCTAAGCCATAAGGTGGTCATTTTTTTCTACCTTATGTAATTTCAGAACGGTAATAAGAGCAGAAAACATAACTGGAAACATTCATTTTACTCCAGACCCTGTGCCATTCTAGTGAGATACACAAGAAGTTCTATACAATAAATGTTTATATTCATCTCTTTAAAAACAGAATTTGGCTTTATTCAACCCAAATGCCCAGCCCAGTTCCAATCCACTCACTACCCTGTCAATCAAACAAGCACTGGGCAGAATACAGACACAAACAGAGCTCCATCTGCTAATTAAAACTGGGCATGAAACTGTTAACAGGCATCTGTTGCATTGTTTGAAGCTAATGGGCAGAGACAAAGCTGAAATGGCTCTTCTAAAGCAAACCCAGTGATTTCACTCATTTTCTATTTGGTATTTATGTCAGTGGGGGATTGGAAGCCGGGTGTCAAACAGCTTATTATGGAGACCGAAAGATAAGTGATATCTTACCTATTCTAAAACATCCCTTTAAAACAGATAATAGAAAGATATATAACACTTTATACTGGGGAAAATACCATTCTTGTGGTAAGAATTCCAATTAAGCACTTTTGATCATATCTCAGACATAATCTAATTATAATACTATGAAAGAGAATAATAACCAAAATTCAAGCAATGCTTTATAGCTCATATAGGGCTTTCACAATTTATCCACCAAGCCATTCATTCATCCAGCTGATGAGTCATTTAACATGGGCCTTAGAGACTTAAAAGGTAAATAAGGCTTGATTTCTGCCCTAGGGAATTCACAGCAACCCTGAAAAGTTGGTATAATATTAGACTCTATTAGAGATGAAGGAACTAAGACTCTAGAAGGACAAGTGACTCACCAAGGCCAGAAAACTAGGAATGGCAGATGCCAGGACGTAAACTGACTGCAGACCCACTGCTCCCCTTAATTCACCATGCTCTCTCCCTAACACCAGACGTGAAACAGTCCACTTCAACGGCTACTTACATTTCAGAAGCTCCCTATTATGTTAGGCTCCACAGTATTAATCGCCACCTGAAATCCACTTCCTCATCCCCACTCCAAGCCTCTCCTCATTCTGCATGAAATCTCTTTCCTGCAGAATCCTCCCACTTCTAATACACACAAGAGAGCTGGTCCCCAGAATGGCTCCACGTGCGGGCAGGCAGGCAGGCCTCAACAAGACCCAGCCTTGGGCCGTGCCAGCAGCTCCCTGGAGGTCTTCTGCTTCTGGTTCCATGGTTCTTTTCAGATGCAGTTATCGGATTTAACTCAAAAATCAGCTGCTAATTTTTTTCTGGTCTTCAAAGGCTAGGCTTATTTCCCTTGAAGACAATATCCAAACCTATTTCCCCACAGCTTTCTCAGTGGGTCCAAAACAAAGCTTCTCCCTGATTTGCTGCCAGGCAGAACAGCTGGCAAAACTCTTTTTTGTAAAGTACGCTTAGTCTTAAAACATATCCATATTGTGTCCAAGACTCAGTTTCCCCACACCCACTCTATTTGCTGAATGGCTTTTCTCCCTCACTAGAACAGGAATTGAGGAGGTTAGGTTTAACCCTTTATTGTCAAGCATTAAGCTCTACTTTTTCTGAAACAGTATTGTCAGGAAAGCTATGGCTTGGATGGAAAATCTCCTGACAGCTTCGAGAGAACACAATGACATTAAAATAAGGCTTTATGTACAAAATGTTCAATTTGAAGTTGCATGTTCCTTGCATATTTCTGTGTGAGAGGCTGAAACCAAGGAAAACAACTATGAAAATTAAAATCCACTTACTCTACGTATTTGGCTGATGCTTAGTCAAATGTCAATGACATTTTGGATAAAAATGTAAATATGACAAAGTTTGTTTTTCAGTCAGTAATTCTTGATAACAGCCTTGAATTGTTACCAACCCAAAAAAGTTTTTTAATTTTAGGTTAGGGTCGACAAACTTTTTCTGTAAAGGAACAGTTAGTACATATTTTTAAGCTCTGTAGGACACATATGGTTTCTGTTGCATAGTCCTTGTTTTATGTTTTAATAATCATTTAGAAATGTTACCAAGCATTCTTTGCTTGTCAATGGGCACAAAAACTACAGGCCACATTTGGCCCCAGGGCCATTCTTTGCCAACCCCTGATTTTAGGAAAAGTGAATCCAAGAAAAAAATGCAACGTTACAGAATAAAATATCTAAAAGTGCTCTGATGAGACCAGGCGGCAACAATTAACCAGCATACTGCTATTAACATGATTTCATTAGCTATTTTGCACGTGGAAGGAATTTTAATGACAGGATGCACTTTGATCTCCCAACCTGTAACTAGGGACACAAAAGAAACAGGCAAAAGAGGGCTATCATATGCAGAGTTATCCCAGGAGAAATCCTCACAGAAAAGTTTAAGTGCAAAACCTAATTCCTCCCCAGGAAAGGTGGCGACTTGGATTTATTGAGACGATCAGACTGACAGACTGATCAGAAATAGCAGCAGTGAGAAGTCACGCAGACTTGAATTAGGGGCTTCATGAGAAGTTCTGCTACAACCAGCTGTGTGATCTTAACACTGTCAATTCAACCTTAGCTTTCCTACTTACAAAATTGGGGCAGGGCTAGAAAGTCGATAATCTCCAACTCTTCTACTGTCAAACTACGACCATACTAAATAATGAAACCACTCAGGAAATACCCTGACAGGAAGAGCGGGGGAGGGGTGGGGAGAGACAGCAAAGGAATGACGCTCATACTGTCCAATTAAAGGACAGGGCTGGGTTTTCTCTTTAGACCACCTTGCTCAGTATAGGCCATTCCAAGGTGTCGGTATGGCCTCCTATCAATTGTAAACTGCACCACGTCCCACAGGAAATATAATGCATAAGTATTACTGTTTCCTAGTTGTCTTAACATCACATCTTACAGACATTTAAAACATTAATTATGATTATGCAGGAGGCTTGGGGGAGCTCATCGAAAAACTTTTTTCAGGGGCACCTGGGTGGCTCAGTTGGTTGAGCTTCTGCCTTAGGCTCAGATCATGATCCCAGGACCCTGGGATCCAGCCCTGCATCAGTCTCCCTGCTCAGTGGGGAGTCAGCTTCTCCCTCTCCCTCTGCCCCTCCCACCACTACCCCCCACGCCCACCCCACTAGTGCTCTCTCTCACTCTGCTGTCTCTCTCAAATAGATAAATAAATCTTAACAGAAAAAAGAAACAGAAAAACTTCTTTCAGTTCTCAAACCTCTGAACTGGAAGGCTGGTTGGTCGTAGGCACTGGGCCTATAATTTCAAATGGATATACCCTCCCAACTCAGTAGTTAATGAGTATTATCCCACTGATACACTGAAAGATTCGCAATGGGTCAGGTGAAAGACAATGCACCTTCCACCACCTCCAAAAGCAGAAAGGAAATGAGGAGAGCTGGGATCTCAGAGAAGGTAGCAGAACCTTAAAGAAGTGAGAAGAAAGTACTTGTGGGAGAGCCATTACCTGTAATCAAAATGACTGTCTCCTTCCTTTCATGATGGCCTAACCACTATCAAAGACCATCTAAAGATGGCAGATGCCTTTTTAAACAATGACTTGAACTTTGACAAAGCAATATTAAAACTAAACACGTATCTGCATGGGAAGACACAAGCACACATGCATATCTACCAAATCACACACACACAAACCTCAGGTGTTAAGAAATGGCTTTTTCCTGTGATGTTGACCTTATCAAGTTTAGTCAGCAAGGCTGTGGCAGACCCTGTCAAAACCCAGTCAGAAAAGCCCAGAACTTATACACCTAGGTATCTCAAAAAATAATTATGACTGGGAGGAGATGGACCACCAACTCTTACCTCAACACTTCAGATGACCCGTGGATGCGGGAGAGGGGGGCAGGGAGTGGATATTGCTGCTAAAGATGTGGACACTCCATGCCTACGTGTGTGGTTAGTGAAGAATGTGTGGAACTTTTTTCATGAGTATGGTGTTAATATTCACCTTCTTTTCCCAGCTTAATTTCAAATGCAAAGCATTAGGTTTCAGGTAAAAAAAATTTTCTGCTGTTTGAAGACAGTGTGATACCACTTCCTGTCAGGCTCTGTGGCTCAATAAGAGGCATGGATTTCCCCTCCTCCATGTCAACTGAAAACGCAGCTCATAGCCTCTTTTAACCACATCCACCTCACAGAAAATATGAAGACCAAGATCACATTTGAGACTCATTCCGACTAATGTCTGCCTTCTGTTCAACAGTTTCAGGACACTGGTTTTCCTGCCTTCATAGCTGCAACCCTTTACAGAACCAATTTCAATTAAAAAAAAAAAATCCACACAAAAAAGATTCTAAGCCAACCGCA
The DNA here is from genome assembly GCF_002288905.1 of Enhydra lutris kenyoni. NCBI lineage: Eukaryota > Metazoa > Chordata > Mammalia > Carnivora > Mustelidae > Enhydra > Enhydra lutris. The sequence goes on along the minus strand of NW_019154115.1, from coordinate 16,182,970 downwards.
AGAAAAGTATATTTTTTTAAATTTTATTTATTTATTTGACAGAGAGAGATCACAAGTAGGCAGAGAGGCAGGCAGAGAGAGAGAGAGAGGGAAGCCGGCCCCCTGCTGAGCAGCGAGCCCAATGCAGGACTCGATCCCAGAACTCTGGGACCATGACCTGAGCCGAAGGCAGAGGCCCAACCCACTGAGCCACCCAGGTGCCCCAAGAAAAGTAATTGTTAAAAGTTACTATCACAAAAGGAAGCAGATACCCTTATAGGAAATATGGGACAAAAATTAAGGCCAAAAAAAGGGGGGGGGCCAATAAAGCTATTTCAAATGACTGAAAGTCAACCAAGGAGCTTAACAGAAACCGCATCATTGAGACTCACTCACTTTTGACACAGAAGAATGCTTCTGGGAGGGTCATACACGGAGAGAATGGACAAAAGGCTACCTACCCACTCAACTTGTTAGAAATTGTCCTTTGCCATCTGGACTACCCTATGCATTCAACAATGTAAAAGGTTTATTCGGGGTTTTGAAATTAGTACCAGCATCCAAAACTAACGTCCTTTAGTTGCTGTGACAGCTCCCACCAAATCTCTTAGGAATATACTTGAGACATGACATTTAAAATCTGCTTCCTCAGAAAAGAAAAAGTCCCACTCAAGAATGACTGCCAAGAACTTGCAACTCAAACTTCCCTAAGCCCAGACAGCATAACACCGGGGAGGTTTCAGAGCACTCAATCCGTAAGAAAGAGGCCAGAACAAACAAACCAACCATAGACTTCCCTAGTTCTCAATTTTAAGAGCGCTCCATACCCAAATATTTTTTTTAAATGGTAAATTATCCTTAAAACACACAGTATTCAAATACAATTGTTACCATAGCACCATAATAATCCCAGAAATTCACAGTGAAATATGCTATAAGAACCATGTGAAAGGTGCTTAAGTGAGCTACTATTAGAAACTACAAACATCACCCAGACAACTGAAAGATAAAATTCTTACGGTATTTAATTAACTGCAGCTATTTAACAAAGGAAATGATGTTAAGGTCACTTGCATTGGCAGTTTAAAACCAGCCTTGATTTGCTCTTCAGTTTATGTTAAGTTACTTATCTCCTTACCTGAACACAAAGTCAGCCAGGACAGAAGTAGAAAGGACAGCTCCCCGCCAAGATCAGGTAAAACGATTAATCAATTCAAAGTAATTGGGGGGTACACTGTTATGTTGTGATTCATTCAGCAAGCAATAATTAAAACCAAGGCAAAATGCATAGGGAGTCTGGCAGAATGTAAGATCAATTCCTCTGCTGAGAAGTTATTGAACATTCAAGCCCAAGAATTTACAAAGTTGACAAGTGTTGCTTCTCAGGAGATGGTAGTAAAGGAGTGAACCATATTTTCCTGATCACACCATTCCCAAGAGTCGCCAATTATCTTAAAACCAGTTAATGCTCACAGAACACTTTACACTCTGTAGACATTATTCCACCATTAGTCACGTTTTGATCTTTTTCCTGCACTTGAGCCAAAGGAAAGGGAGAGAGAAAATGGTAACCAGGGTTCCCAGTTACTGGAGAAAGTCCGGTGCCCCACGTTTTCCAATTCCTCTCCCTTTCCCATTTTCTCTGTCTTCTCTGCTTAACCTCTGGACTGTATATTCTGCTTCTCCTTTTCCTTTCTATCTCACACCCAGTTTTCCTTTACTTTCTCCACCACCTGTCCTCGCTCTGACCTCTGATCCTCCGAACTCTTCTCCCCATCCTGCAATATTTGTTCTGCACCCCTCCATGACAAGAGATCCAGACCGCTTGTGGCCAGTGCCCCTCATCCCTCACTTCCTGATAGCTCATTTCTCTCAATTCCCTTCCGATTGTTGGGTTCTCGCCTCTTGTCCCTTGTGTCCTCTGTTCTTTTACTTCACGTCCCTCCCATTTCTCCCGAAGCTTCATTTCCCCCTTCGCATTTCCTTCCTCTTTCCTGTCTTTTAATCCATTTCACACCCACTATCCCCTTCTCTTTCTCTATGAGATTTCGTGTCTCCCGCCCCCCCACTTTGTCCCGCTAAGACCCTTCCCTGTCACTCCCCCAACCCTCTCACTTCCCCCAATACCCCTAGTCCTTGTTGCTCTGGTTCCCCTTCCCCTTCCTTTGCCCCCAAGTTCCCTCTTCACCGCCCCCCCAACCTCACGTCCCCGCCCGCCCCTCTCCCTCACTCCTTCACTCTCTCCTACTGCCCTCGCCACCCTGCCGTCCCCAGAGTCCCCTCCCTGGGGCTCCCAAGCTCTCCTCCAGCCCTCTCCCCGACCCGCTTGCACCCGCCCCCCATATCTCTCACTCCCCGTCCCCGGCCGCGGCCCCTCCCTCACCGATGGTGGAGATGAAGGTGGTGTTAAAGGCGTCCTCGGAGAAGCGGAATAGGAGGCAAGTCTTGCCTACCCCCGAGTCGCCGATCAGCAGCAGCTTGAACAGATAATCGTACGTCTTCGCCATCTTCTCGCTCCGGCCCTCTGACCCGGGAGCGAGAGAAGCCGCGGAGAGAGGCGGGGAGGGGGCCGCGGACGAGGGGGCGTGTCCGCCTCGCCACCGCCACTCGCCCCGCCCTGCGACCCGCCCCTTCCCTTGAAGAAGGCCTGCGCGCCCCGCCCCGCGCGGCCAATCGGCTGGGGCTTCGTCATCATCGCCCGCGTCCCGGGGTTAGATGGGACTTGTAGTTCCTTGGAGGATCCTCGGGCGTGCCCGGCGCCGGCTGTCCGAGCAGCCCCAGGGGATAAAAGAAGATCCGCTGGGTGCTGGGGGAGTGGGTGATTAGACGTTTCCACCCCGGCCGGGAAGGAAGTCTCGATTTCGAACTCTGCGTGTCGTGCCGCCGGAACTCAACTTCACGGTTTCTTTGTGTGTGGGCGCCTTTCAATTCCAGACCTCTGAATCCGAGTCCCAGGACTACCGCATCTCTTCCGCCCAGACCCGGAGCAGAGATGCTTTCTTTGCTTCACGCGGCTGTGGCGCAGCCTGTGGATTATCTGCAGGGTGCGTTATCTGGCTTCGCCTGAAGTTCCTGCCCGGCACCACCTCTGTGCCCCCTTCCTCAGCCCCTCAGTTACAGATCTCGAAAAGAATGAGTGCCGTTCTAACTTGAATCCCAGTCATGTTCTCTTCACGCCATACAGACCAGAGGCAAATACGATTGGTATTTTAGAGGATCTGCTATGCAGACCACTCCCCTCCCCGCAACAGGACGGTGGATAAAAATCTGGGATTTTTAAATATTAAGGCTTGCGCTACAGGTCTGTGTCCTATAAAGTGGCAAGCATTATGTGAGGCAGGAACTATGACTGTGGGAATCTAAAGAATAAGATCTGGATTTTGGTTCAGCGGCTTAACTGCTCCCTCTCTGCGACCCAGTTTTCTCATCTGTAAAATGGGTATAAAGCAAGCTATTTCCTAAGGCTGTAGAGAAAATGAAATGAGATACTTAATATGAAAGCACTTCGAAATCCATAGGCATTGTAGAAATGTTAGTGGTGATGGTTACCTTCTTAAACCCTCTGGAGGCTCTCAATGGATGACAATGGGGGGGGTGTGCATTCTGTTATACTCACTTTACTCCTTTATTTACTGGTTTAGACTATTTTTTGTTTTGTGGATATAGTGGTCAGCCCTCTTCATTTGCTAGTGACAGAAACCCATCCAGATCAAGTTCTCTTAGAAGGGAGGTTTCCTGGTTCAAGTAAAGCCAAAGGGCAAGGAATGGCTATACAGGTCTAGAACCAGAAGCTCTATCCAGTCATGGCTCTCTCATCTCTTCTCCCTTCTCAGTTTTAATTTTTAATATGCAAAATATTGATTGATAAGACCCACATGAACAAAAGCTCTTCAGGGTCCTCAATAATTTTTAAGAGGACAAAGGGGTCCTGAAGTCAAAATATTTGAGAACCACTGGCCTAGGCATTTACCTTAGATCTAAGTAAAAACTTTCTGAAAGGTTGGAGGAGGGTATTAAGGGAGGCAGTGGACTCAACCATTAGTGGAATAAGGAAAAAACTTGGGACAGTTAGTTAAACAAGACAAGCTTTCTGAAACACATCTTGAGTGACTTGTGACTTCATGTATGGTGCCAGTGATATTCCATTCTTGGTCTTGTTGTGGCAGAATATTCAGTTGGTCTTAGTACTGGCCTTCACCTTTTATGTGGAAAGAAGATGAAATGTGTGATTTACTCACACTTATTGATAACACAGTACCCAGAGAGTTGCTGCTAATCTAATATCTAATTCCTAAAGCCCACAGATGGGAACAAAGCTCCTAAGGAAGTCAATGTCATTTTCTGTCCCCTCAAGAGAAGGGCCCCTTCCTCTGCCTCTTTGCCCCAGCCAATTCTTGGACAAGTCTGTGAATTTGGCCTCAACTGGGGCTGAACAACCATGAACAGTTCAGTTCTATACCTTCACCTTCATTCTGGAAAAGAAGGGAGAAAAAATTTTCCAAGACCAGTGAAATGTTTCTTTTATAAAATGTGTATTGGGGCACCTGGGTGGCTCAGTGTTAGGTTAAAGCCTCTGCCTTCGGCTCAGCGTCCTGGGATCAAGCCCTGCATCAGGCTCTCTGCTCAGAAGGGAGCCTGCTTCTCCCTCTCTCTCTCTGCCTGCCTCTCTGCCTACCTGTGATCTCTGTCTGTCAAAAAAAAAAAATTTTTTTTAAATGTGTATTGATTAAAATAAATTTCAGTCCTACTATCTGTATGCAACTGTTGGCATTCGTTTTTGGAATGAGTAAGAACACACTGATGTGGTACAGAACTTAAGTTCAGAAAGAAGTTAGTTAGGAATTTTAAAGTCCCTAAATTTCCTTAGGGGAATTTTGTTAATTGATGGGAATTTAAAAAAAAAAAAAAAAAAACCAACTCTGTCTTATTTTCACTTCCCTGGTTTTTCTTTGCTACCAAGTGTAATATAACTTTGGGACTTTCTAGGTGGTAAGTCTGTGCATCACAGTTGAACCATTTAAGAATTTTGATATATGGACACTATTTCAAAAAGAATCCAAATTTTTCCCCTTATGCATTATTTTTATATTTATACAACAATGTTCTTAGAATACAGATTTGGTGGTAGTAACAATACTACTAAGTCAAGGTACTTTGCTCAAAGGGTTGGACAATAAGTATATCTGTAGAGCTGAGGGTATCACATGGAACAGGTTGCTGGTTGCCACCTTCCTTTCTTTCTCCAAATGGCATCGGAGGACCCCCTTTCTAAAAATCCGTGCTACTATGCTCTGAGGAAACCACATCAATATTTTTTGCCAGTTGCCCAAACCCATCTTTGAAATGCTACATCACTGCAGAGCACTAGGAAGACTAACACATTCCATCTGATTCTGTAAATGATTACTGTAAAAGGTTAACGTGGGTATAGCAGCTTGACTTACAGAAATCTGGATGTCCAAGGAGCTCACCCTCTGTGGTTTTTGTCAGGCCAGCATGCTTTCTTCCTGCTTTTGGAAAGCTCCTCCTTTCCCTCTGATGGCTGTGAATCATGGTACTTCACTCCTCCAGCCAAAGAGATGGACATAAGACCAGGCTGGCTCAATCTGAGTTCTTCCTGTGAATCTTCTAATGAGGTGGGGTAAAGATGCTGAAAGGAGGTCTGAATGGTAGGAGGTCTGTGTGAGTTTCAGACTGGTTTTGATCAGAGATTTAGTTCATTTTCCTGTTTTTTCTCTCCTTGCCCTCCTCGGCACGTTTATTCTGTCCTTGAGCTGGCTTGCCTTTGCCCATGTTGCACAATGCCAAGGGATTATTCACTTCTTACAGTTTATTCATTTGGGGATCAAAGACAGCCCCCCCTCAAGAATCTATACATATTCTTGAGGGTTGGTGTGTTCTCTAGGAAAATTTTCAAATTAATTCAAGCATTCTTCAACTGTTTTAAATTGCTCTATAAAACTTGCATGTAAGGAAAGTTACCTTTCTTAACTGCTTACATGAAATTAAATTTGGCTGAGACCCCTACTTGTCAAGGGCTGGCAAAACTGGTATCTATCATTACTGGGGCTTTTCCTCCTCTTAACTGCACCGTATAAGAATCAGGAGCTTACATGGTCCTGAAAAATTAGGGGCAAAGCAGCTTCTGGTCATCAGCCTGCACCCGTCAGCGTTGACACTTTTGTCTAAATACTCTTGCATTCTGGTCCTCTGCCATCTGTTGAGCACAGCTGCCCCGGTGGGCTACAAAGATGTCCTTTATGGTGATTATTTTCACTGACTGATGACTCAGCCATCGAATAAGTTCTCTGTTATCCAATAGTTTGTGTACTTCTTTGTCTTCTCCCTTAAAACTTGAGCTCTTTGAGGGAAAGGACATTGCTAATTTCTCACTGTGCCCCCAGAATGCCTAGCATGATGCCTTAATTGAGCAGGTACTCAATTAAGTTGTCAAATAAATGAATAAACATCTGACTATCATGCCAGTTTTCTAATTTTTTAACTAGCTGGGACACCTTTAGTTTATTATTCGCTGTAAGACCTAGGTATTTTTGACCTCACAAATACCTTTCTGGTTGTATGCTATATTGTATTAATGTTATTCATTCTGTAAGTATACTATTCATTGTTGTGTTTAAGAGGTCAGTGTGATTATATCTTATTTCTCTAGCTTGTCAAGATCATATTGAATGATAATCCCTCAAAAATACCTTATCACCTGTGTGTTATCCAAAAACATCCTATTTGTTTAGTGATATTCCAGTGGGATAACTCTATAATTATCTTCATCAGAGAGGGACAAACTGTACTCTTCCCACCCACTGATCTTTCCTGAGTAATCACAGGATGAATAATGTCCACTCAAACAAATATCCATTAAGCTCACTATGAAACCAGCTCAGCAAGGCCACTTGGAAAATACTAAGTGATCTATCATGTGGTTCCTGCCCTCAGTTTGCTTCCTAGTTAATTGAGAGGAGAATCCACAAGTGAAAAGTTCAGGTATTTGGTTGTATACACTTCATTTATCCAGATGGGTCAAGTATTCATTCTGATTGGTTGGCTTTTAATTCAGACTGGTCAGGCATCCATTTTGATTGGTTGGGTGTCCATTTTTATTATTTGGGCATACATTCTGATTGGTCAGGCTTCCAACCTGATTGATCAAATGCTCATGCCAAATTGATTATTAAATATTTTGCGTATCATGACTAGATGCAAAAGTTAGATAAAAATGATATAATACCAAAAATTGCTGCCTGAAAGTACAGTATCTGCTTGATTAACACATTTCAACAAACCTAGCCTCTTAGAACAGAGTCAGTAGGTATATAACAGAGGTGTAGGGGGGATGAGTTAATGAACATGACTGAATGGGAGGCCATATTCTAAGGGCATAGGCCTTAGAATATGGGCGAGGACCATGGCCATGCCCAGATGAAAGCAAAACTCTTTCTTGAGTGTCAGGAGTGAATACCTAATCATCTAGAATGCAGAGGAAGCCACCAGAGTTGCTACAATTCTGAGTGGCTCCATTTCTGGGTAGGGTCCAGCCGACAGAAAGGGGAGGTCAAGCTTAGCCTGCATGGAGAATTGGGATCAATATTTTACTCAACTAGAGGGTGGGCTTTAAAGAATCCATTCAAATACCTCTTATTTCTTTCTCTGATATAAAGTGTCTGACAATAAAATATTTTACAAAATTGATAAATATTTTAGTAAAATCCATTCCTTTCACTAATCTAGACATTGCTATGCAAGATTTTGTGTCAAATAAGACATATGCAACAAATCTTATGCATTTGGGTAGAGTTCCTTATAAGCTTGAGTAATTAAAAAAAGTATTTTAGGACCAACTTTAAAATGGACTCTGATTCAATGGCAAAATGAAGATACACTAAAACTCACAATCAGTATCATGACAGATCCGAGATGCTTATGGCAATAAATAATAGAACACTGCATGGCTTAAATAATGAAAATAGTTACTGAATCACATACTGAAATAATCAGATATAAAACTAATGACAGGTGAGTCATCCAGCAGCTCAAATGACATGCCTGGAACCTGGGTTTTCTCTCTCTCATTTTCTTAGCAATGCTTCCTCAAAGTAACACATATTTCAACAGGCCAGCCCAATGTGGTTGCAAGATGTCGTCTTGAAACTCCCCAAACTCCTTGCTTCCACAATCAACAAAGCAGAATGTAGAGAATCCTCTTCCTCAAAAGTTTTTTAAAAATCCCCTAAAATCAAGTTCCCTGGGACCTGACTGCCCAGCCAGGGAACAATCATAGCGTCCAAGAGAACGACCCAGACCACCTGGGGTGGGGCTGAGCAGAGGGTCAAGCTCAACGTAGGTCATGGGCTCTGTAAGAAATAGAGGAAACAGGAGATAAGACTACAGAAGAAACAAATGAATACTACCAACTGTTTCAGTGTCAAGTGCACATTGATATGTGCATTGAGTACTGTGAAGTGATTGGTTATGTTGGAATTTCTAGAGAAGTAATGGAGCTGAAATCCAGGAAAATTCTGACTTGTTCTCTTAAACAGGTGGGTCCATTTTGAGCTGGAAAAAAGAGGCAAGAAGCAAATAAATGTTTCCCTAAAGAGGGGATAGGTGATCCAAATCTAGATTAACATAGGCACTTAGACACCTGGCTCCTCTCTATTATATCTCAACTCAAAGCAAGCAGCAAAGGTTAACCATTTTGCCAGCCTTGACCTTTCTTTTTTCTTTTTTTAAAAGATTATTGTATTTATTTGAGAGAGAGAGACTGGGGGGGAGGGACAGAGGGAGAGAGAGAATCTCAACCAAACTCCCTGTTGAGCAAGGAGCCTGACAGTGGCTCACTCTCACAACCATGAGGTCATGACCTGAGCTGAAATCAAGAGTCAGACAATCAACTGAGCCACCCAGGCATCCTAGGCTCGAACTTTCTAAGTTCTGGGGTTTTGTAATGGAAAGAGGATTGAACGAAGCACCAGGTAACCTGAGTTCTATTCCCAGCTCTGCCACTAACTAGCTCTGCTCTGTGACCTTAACAAGGACAACAACCTTTCTATGCCTCAGTTTCCTCATCTGTAAAGTGAGGCGAGGCTGGGTTAGATAATCCCTTTCTGTCTGTGGAATACTTTGGCTCTTGAATCCAAACCCCATAACAGGTGACCCTCCCAGGCCAACCAAACACCCTGGGGAATCACGGGGATTTATCAACAGCCTCAAGGCCTAGCAGGTCTCTTGGAGGCCAGGCAGGGCGTGGTGCTGGGAAAGGAGCCCAAGATACCTAGTTCCTTGTTCCAAAGAGCATTTAGTTCACCCTATGACTCAGTTATCGGTACTTCTCTCTTTCCAAGGAGTGCATGTTTCAGTCCTCTCTGTGATGGCAACAACAATTTATGACAGTGCCGATCTAAAAGTTTAAGAGAAAAATGAGACTCTGCTTTGTATTTTCAGCCATATCCAGTCATATTCCTGCTTCCAATTCCTACTTAATATGGATAATCATTTCCTGAATAACCTTACACATAGACTTCCTTTTTTCCCCCTAATTTAACAGCAGCAAGTCTTCTTAAATGAAGTTAATTAGGGAACATGTCGAACACTCCAGAACCTATGACAGAACACCCGATCTCTCCTGAAATTCCTTGCTCTCACTGTTCAGACAGAACTGAAGCAGTTAATATGAAATCAAGCAGAAGTCTTTGATTACTCATTTTTAAGATTTACAATTATCAGTGATGGCTGCAACACAACAGAATGCTTTAGAAATAAGGCTGAATAGGTGATTCTTTGGGGCCAGGATGAATATTCAGATTAAGAAAAACTGCTAATGAAATCCTAATCACATAGTAATTTCCCACGTATTACTCTCTGAAACTCAAGTAGCTATATGGCCTAATTAGGCCTGTTTGGGAGATTATCACAACATCTTATTTCTACAATGAATGGCATCATTCAGCGTTTAATATTCATTGAGGCTTTTATGAAACAGAGAGGTTTCCATATGTCTCTAGAGCAAAACATTTGTGTTTGCCATCTGCTACTCAAGAGTAGTTTTGTAGAAAAAGAATGCAAATTGCTCGTTTCTTTAATTGCTTTGGGGTTAGGCTACACTATAGTTGGGACTGTGGGACACCCAATTCACCGCTAGGAGCCTACAGTTGTTTACTTAGCTACCAATTTACAGAATTCTTTACAACCAAACAGCAGGAAAAGAAAGCAAAGCCTAAAACTATCTTTGTCCTTTAAACTCAAGGCAAAGTCCATTCTGAAGTGATTGTAAGACTTTTAAGTAAGCATTAAGGAGACACTATCTAGGACACTGGACTTTGAGGCTGGAATAGCAAATATCAGTTCTCTTTTCTTAATCCTGAAACCAAAGGAATAAATGACTCAATACTTGCAAAAAAAAAAAAAGGAAAAAAAATCAAAGGATTGCCTTGAACTCAGTATCAAAAAAAAAAAAAAAAAAGGAATTTACTCTTAGTTACCCAAGAGATAATTACTTGGGCTTTAGACTCTGTGCTGTTTGTTTCGCTTTTCCTGAAACACCCCGCCAGGCTAATTTTCTACAGTGACATCTAAAGTTCTGTAAAATGATCTGTATAATAAAATGCTCTTAAAGATAAATTATTTAAATTTCTTGAGGGTATGAATTATATTCATATTGTGTCCCTAATGACTAACACAGGGTTTGGCATATACTAGGTGCATAGCGATAAATATGTTTGCATTCATTAGTAAATTATAATCTGATGATTAGACTTTAATAAAATAACAGCTACAATACACTAATGGTACTAATGACATCCTACCTTTTCAAAAATCTCAAAGATAAATTCCTTGACGTGGTGAAGGTTTAAAAGCAGAAGCTAGTTAACACTCTTTATTTGTAATCTTCTATGTGATGTGACTTTTCTTTCAGGGAATAGTAAGTGGGATCACTTCTGTTTTACTTTTAAATACATGCACATAGACTTAGAAATGGAATAAATCAGTAGACACCAAGTCCTGTCTTCCAGCTATTGTCGAATTCCCCTGTCAGCCACTTGGCCTGTATTAAATATTGCCAGAGATAACACATGTAATAATAAGCCTGAACTCTGGAGGGCCTGAGTCATCAGAGAAGGATTAAGTCAGTGTTGGCAAACTATAATTTGTGTTCTATATTTTCATTCACTTAATAAAAATCTTTTTTTTAGCACCTACAATACATAAAGCGATCCATAGGTACTATAAGGGGAATAAAGATGAAATTGGTACAGACCATCCCTTAAGAAGCCTATATGAGGGGGCGCCTGGGTGGCCAGTGGGTTAAGCCGCTGCCTTCGGCTCAGGTCATGATCTCAGGGTCCTGGGATCGAGCCCCGCATCGGGCTCTCTGCTCAGCAGGGAGCCTGCTTCCTCCTCTCTCTCTGCCTGCTTGTGATCTCTGTCAAATAAATAAATAAAATCTTAAAAAAAAAAAAAAAGCCTGCATGAGAGGTGGGGCACATGTGAACATAATTACAATGCTGGGTAAAATTATGATATGCCAGTAATGTACTGTTGTGTTAATTTGTAGTTGTTTCCTAATTAGCTTATTTTTCTTTCAAAACTGGTAGTCTATAGGTCAGCAGATTCCCCAGTGTATTAGAATGCCCCCATTCCTGGATTATTCTAGATAAAGAGCATCTGGGACATCAAGCTTTATGGTCATCAGCATCATCTGAGAGCCATGCTTCTTATTAGAGAGCCAGACAGCACCATCCCAGCAAGATCTTTTGACCGGCCTTAGGTCACTTACTTGGACATATAATTCACTTGAATGGGTTGGTTAAGGAGGATCAATCACAATGCCATGGGAGTCTGAACTGGTGGGGAGGCTGAGGGCATGCCTGCAATGCCTGCAGGAAGGTGGGTACTTCGGGTGGTAATGTCATAACAGTTGGATCATCTAGTAATAGATGGGTCAAGTTGTCAAGTGACAACCAGAAATGGGGTCAACATAAGCACCATGAATTGTCCCTGGCTCACAGAGTGGCTCTGTCTGAACAAAGTGTATCTGTGGGGGAGAAGGCTGGGAGAGCCAGAGGACAATCTGTCTGTCCACACCCCAGAAGTGACCACCACCTGATGGTTTGAATTAACTCCTTATTTCTAACTGGGGTTGTGTTTTTACCTCCGTTAAAAAAATTTTAAGGAATTTATTTATGTAACCAACATCCAAACATCATTAAGGAAATAGGTCTCTCATACGTTAGGAACGATGATGTCAGAGAAGGCTGAACTAAAGCCTTTATCTGAGCCAAGAATCCAGAATCCAATGCTCTTACCATTGAAATACACAACAACAACAACAAACTATCATCAAAGTATACATCTTATACATTTCACTATTTACCTCTTTTGCCTTGAGAATTGAAGACTAAAAATACTTTTTTATGAGTAGACAGTTTTCTTTTAATTAAATGTTGTAGATCATTAAATGAAATCAAAATATGAGTTAACAAAGAAACTCATAATTTTAACTTTTCTGTATGTCAAGCCAAGACTGAGATCATGACTCTGATTCTGAGGGAAATCAGGCAGACAGAGGGATTGGTTTTGTCCCATAGCTCCTTGCAACCTTGGCTGACCCAAGAGCAGGGCAGCACACACCCAGGGTCCCGGGGAGTCACTGCTCTTCTTCTTTCTACTTGGTCATTTTGGGGAGGCAACAAAAAGGTCACCCAAGCCAGGATTACCACCTAGAGCTTTGGTATCTGGGTTCTCATGGGAGCACAACCTCTCTAGTGGTAAAATATTTGATTATGGAGTTTATTCATTTGATTTCTGGCCCTTATACCTACTGCAGACCATGCCTACTGCCCAGAATAAATTATTTGTGGGAGGAGAGCAAGCAAAACACTTGAAGCAGTTCATGTCCGTGTGTTTTATAGTTGAGGTAGCAATTTCTTATGGTATCCAGATTTGTGTAGACTCCAATATTAACTCACAATATTAACTCACACTTCTTTATTTTTTAGCCAGATATCACTTGCTCTTATGTCTAAGCAAGAGGGGCCCCTCCCCTGGGGCCAGTTCTTTAAAGAGCCCTACTCTTGCCGTCTTCTGGTCACTAATCCCCACTGGGCGAAGAATCCACAGGCCAGGTGGATGTATTCATTCAGAGCCATGCTCCCTTTCTAGAATCTACTCTAGGTACCTAGACCCCAGAATTCCCTGCCAAAGACCCTGCTTCCAGGAATGGTAGTGGCCTCTTTTCCTCACTGTGCCATTGGTGTGGCCCCACAGGCATAAGCAATGGCCAAAAGGGGGTGCTAACATGGCCAGAGCTTGAACACATGGTCTGGCATCCTCACTGTTTGTGTATGAGGCCCTTAGTGATCCATGTCCTGACTGGAGGTGGGAAAGCAGGGCATCAGTGCAGGCTGGGACTGCTCTCCCAGAATCACCACATTCTGGTAGGGAGTTGTGTGGAACCAAAATATTCTAAATTTCTTATCATTTTTTAGGCCATTATAAATATATATCTGTCAAGGTAGGAAATTTATCTTCGCTTACAATTTTTAAATATTTAGACACAAGATATGTGGGCTTGTTTTCAGTTTGTTGGTTTGTTTTTTTAGGATTTTATTTATTTATTTGACAGAGAGATAGAGAACACAAGCAGGGGGAGCAGCAGAGACAGAGGGAAAAGCAGACTCCCCACTGAGCAGAGAGACAGATACAGGACTCGATCCCAGGACCCTGAGATCATGACCAGAATTGAAGGCAGACCTTAACTGACTGAGCCACCCAGGCACCCCATTTTCACTGTTTTCTTTGTTTTTGTTATTTCTTGTTATTGTGTTTTCACTTTTTTCACCTCAACCCCCACAAATTATGGGACTAGGCCTGCTCTCGGAATAGGTTCGATTCTGAGTTTGTTTAAAATCATAATACAAAGGATCGGTAACAGAGGTTTCAAACATGGGTGGTGGGTGGGCTGCTTTGTTATCAGGTCAAATGTAGCATTACTCATAAGCAATGTTCCAACTATGTCCCCGTGTCCTGGCCCGGCTCCCTGGCCTGATGGGAGAAATTGTGCGTGTGCGTGTGTGTGTGTGTGCATGTACTCACGTATCTAACATCCAGTGGGAACCAGAAGAATATGACTTGGCTGTTTTCAAATAATTCAAGCCCCACACTGCTGCTCTGCTCTCGAGTGCTGCCATTTCCCTGCCAAGAAGCTCTTCCCAGTTGACTTCCTTAAGCTGCTTGGAATTAAGAGCTGGGCACCGTGAAGGCCTCTTTCCAGGCAAAAAGGAATGAACTAGAAAAAAGAATTGGGCCAAGCTTCCTTGATTGAACCACTTCACTTCAGCAAATCCCTAAGCCTTTCTCTTTTGTCAGGAGTAAAATGAGCAGACTAACTCAGTCCTACCTCAGAGGGCCATGAGTGGCAGGTTTAATTAATGATGATTGTGATGGGCTTTGTAATGTAAAGTCGTACATAAACGAAAAGGAGCACTATAGCTATTTTTTCCAAAGTCTGGAGTGCATCCTGCTTTCCACTGCCATGGTGAAGCTACACACTTCAGGGGGACAGAGAGGCGCAGCCGGGCTTGCATTACCTGAAAAGAAAGCAGGGTTGGCAATGGGAGTGGAACACAGGGCAAAGAATCAGTGCACATCTCAGATTCCTGGATGGCAGGCAGCACCAAGACCCAATGGGCCCAGCTGGTGGCAGATGATAGACCGGTTTCTGCAATCAAAGTCCAGAAATGGGTGTATCCATTTATTTCTGGGACCATTCTAGAAAGATTCTTGAGATCTAAAGGGTCACATTGAATAAAGAGCTCTTTCCAAAGATCTTCCCTGCCCCTCTTCCTCTTCTCCCTGCCTTGGTTTGCTGGCTCACAGCTCACATTAGAGGTGTTTACTGAAAATATGCAACAACGATCAAGCCATAGAGGATGTATTTCTTCCTTTAAAGTCATGGTCTTATTTATAAGGGTGACATTCCATGGTTCCCTTAAAGACTTAACTGCATGATTTACCAGAAGTCACCCTAGTCTTGTTAAGCAGCACGCTTCAGAATTGTTACTTTGGTTAAATGGTTAATTGTTACTTTGGTTAAATTTGGTTACTTTGGTTAACATGGGATTCTGTCTCTCTTCTACAATTCATCTAACAATATTCATGTGCAACAAATCATAACTGTTTAAAAAGATTTTATTTATTTGAGAGAGAGTGAGAGTGAGCATGAGAGGGAGTGGGTCAGAGGGAGAAGCAGACTCCCCGCTGAGCAGGGAGCCCAATGCAGGACTCAATCCTGGGACTCTGGGATCATGACCAGAGTTGAAGGCAGTCGCTTAACAAATTGAGCCACCCAGGTGCCCTAAATCACTACTTTTATACAGTAAATAAACATGATTGCTCCTTCCCTTAATCTCCTCTAGACTTCATGTTTCTAGGATGGTGTATCATACATTGAAATTATGTTTATACAGCCCTTTCCTTATTATTAGATGACCTTAAGCTCCTTGAAAATCCCAAGAGGGTCTTAGTCATCTTTACATCCCTCCTGACATCAGTGCTTTCTTTATAGGAGACACAAAAATACACTTAATCAAATACAGTGAAAAATGAAAAGACCTAAGGAGTAATGAAAATGATGGGAAACTAGGGGGCTCCTTCCTTCCTTCTTCCCTTCCTTCCTCTTTCTTTCTTAGGGTGCTTCATTTTCAAATAATTTTTTTTTTCAGTAGGCTCCATGCCAAAATGGAGCCCAGTACGAGGCTTGAACTCATGACCCTGAGATCAAGACCTGAGCTGAGATTAAGAGTCAGGTGCTTAATGGACTGAGCCAGCCAGGCACCCCTCAAATAACTTTTTTTAGAAAGAGAGATGGGGGAAGAGGGGTAAAGGGAGAGGGAGATGGAGAATCAGGGCTCAATCCCATGACCCCTTAGACCATGACCCGAGCCAAAACCAAGAGTTGGATGCTTAAGTGACTGAGCCACTCAGGTGCCCTACCCTCAAATAATTTTTTTTTAAATTTCTTATCTGAATCTCTAAGTATATTATATTGGTTAAGATCAAAATTCTTGAGCTTCAGCCAAACCTAGGTTTACATCTTAGTTCTGCAAGTTAGCATTCATGAAGTCTTGGGAATGGTACTTAACAAGCTCTGTGCCTTAGTTTCCTTATCTATGAAATGGGAATACCACTACTATTTATCTCCTACAGATGTTGTAAAGATTATCTGAGGTAAATCCACGTAAAGTGCTTAGCACAGTACCTGACATGAAATAAGTGTTCAGATAATATCATTGTCAACACCACTGGAGATTATAGGGTCAGAAGTCTTGGTTGCTCGCAGAGGATAGCCATCAGATTTAACCGCTTACCCAAGAGTTCCTCTCAATGCCGGCTTAGAAATATGAAGCAGGAACCTGCTTAGGTTAGAAACAAAATCTTCTGCTCCTAGCCCCTGCTTACAGATTTTATTCTTTAGAGACTTGAAGTATGGGTAAGATAGTTCTCATTCAGACATAACATGAGGACTGTTTAAAAGGCACTTGGCTGGTTGTAAAAATACATTGTCAGGCAGTGTGGATCCTTATAAGTGGGCTCATTTCCAACGTACTTGGGATGTCTTTAAAATGGTATCCCATTGGGGGTGCCTGGGTGGCTCATTTGGTTAACCTGAGGGTGGAACCTGCTTAAGATTCTCTCTTCCTCTCTCCCTCTGCCCCTTCGCTGCCATCTCTCTCTCTAAAAAGGTGGGGGGGGGTGCCTGGGTGGCTCAGTTGGTTGGGCATCTGACTCTTGATTTTGGCTCAGGTCATGATCTCGGATCATGGGATCAAGCCCTGCATCAGGCTCCATGCTCAGCCTGGAATCTGCTGGTCTCTTTCCTTTGTTCTGCCCCACGTTTTTGTTCTCTATCTCTAAAATAAATATCTTTTTTAAAATAGTGTCTCTCGGGGCACCTGGGTGGCTCAGTCGGTTGAGTATCTGACTTTGGCTCGGGTCATGATCTCAGGGTCCTGGGATCAAGCCCCACATCAGGCTCTCTGCTTGGTGGGGAGACTGCATCTCCCTCTTATTCTCCCTCTGTGCTCTCCCTTTCTCTCTCTCTCTCTCAAATAAAGAAATAAAATCTTTTAAAAAAATGGTATCTCTCCTCAAATGTGGTCTCTAGATTTGATTATTCTACATGAAAAAAAATGTTACTGCATATATTCATCACCAACGAATGTATTCATTGCTGAATACAAACTTCAATGCTGAAGTTTGTGGAAAAGTGTTTTTAGTCAACAGACCCCATCTAGCAAATAACCTGATGCTTCAGGGAGAAGACAGAGCAATAGCAAGGCAGCCTGAGGAGAGGACTTAGACCACCAGCTGCCTTGCTAAAGGCAGTAGTGACAATGGTTTGGAGGGAGTAGGCAATCTTATGGAGTCTCTGTCCAACCTATGCCTCCTTTCCTAAGAGCTCCCCCGACTCTCTTCCACTGGGGTAGGCCCTAGGAGTCACTATCATTCCAAGTGCCCAGAGACTACTGGAACCCACACTCCTGACCCAAGCTGAGACAACCAGCTTCCCTCGCCAACGCATCTGGAACTGGGACCCAGGCCTTCTGGTTGGTCACTATTGGCCCTGGGATGAGGACAGCATACAACAAGGGGCTAGCATGGCCACTGTCACTATGTGTCCTGAGAAGCAGAAAAACTGGGGTTTGGGAGAGTAGGTTAAAAGACTGGCAGGGAGACAGAGATGAGAAACCAGGTCGCCCCTAAGAGGAAAAGGGAGGTGGTAAGATAAGAATTGTCTCCACTCCCGGGGCCTCTGAGGGTTTTGTTCTGGCCCCCCATCCCCACCCCGAGGCCCTGCTGCCCTTCCTGCCCTGGCCCACCTCCAGCACTCTTTCCATTTGAGCGCAGGCAAGCTTAAGATGTATCTGTTACGTGAAACCCAAGGAGGCTTGGCTGCAGAGTGGGTGGCAGAGAGAGAGAGGCTAAGCCAGGGACTCTGGCTGTACAGGCAGGGTCTGCCTGCTGCTGCCCACCCAGGAGAGCCCATCACACTGGCTGCCCAAACCAGACACGCACACCAGCCATGTTGCTGATGACAGAAATGGATGGGACAGATTCACAGCTACTCCTGAAATACATTTTTGTCACTTCCTGAAACACTTTCTTGTGTAGTAGGGAAGAAAGTGGCATCCGAGAAGCCCACCCAGAATGTTTTAACCCTGAATACGTCTGCAGGGGTTTGTGTAACTGCAGCTGTCATTGGTCATGCATGTTGCAGGGAAAAAACAAAACAAAACAAAACAAAACAAAACAAACACCAGATAGGCACTGATCGCTTTAACGTTCTGTCAGTCCCCATTCTGGGTCACTGGACATTTGCCCGTAGCTTTGGCTCTGCCCCAGATTCAGTGGCAAATCCTACCTCTAGCTGAAGGTTTCAAGGAGCCCTGGTACAGGAGTTCAGGGGACAATGTCAGGTCCTTTGGGGACTTGTCCTGCTTCATCAAATGCTCTGGTTCTGGACTCTGGGCTTCAGCCTCATCCCGGGATTGAGTCAGTTTGATCCTGGGTCTACGTAGGACCGGACTCCTGGATGCCCCAGGCTTCAGTCTCTGCCTCCATAACCCCGCCGGGACCCTGGCCCCTTCAAAATCAGTACTCCCATGTGCATACAGCTATTCTTCCTTGGTAACCCACTGGAAACACAGACCAAGCTGAGACCCTGTTACCCGCAAGCCGTCCTGTGTGACCCACACTGCCACTCTGGGTTACTCACACAGTTATTGCCAACACCTCCCCCAGCTCTACCACCCCCACTTTCACCAATCATCATATTTGCTTCACTTATGGGACACCTTCCTTTTCGTGCCTGAATCTCTCTAAATCACCCTGTCAACTGCTAGCACTCTGCGGGTCCCTACGGTCCTGCGGTTCTGCTTGCCTGGAAGACCTCCTCCTTCTAACTTCAACTGGGCACCGATCACGGTGCCTAGCACGTAGCAGGGTGACTGGGAAGCAGTGTGGTGGAAGGAGCGTGGGTATCTTGAGGAGACCTAGATTCAAATCCCTGCTCCCCCACTTACACAAGGATCTTAATTCCTCCAGAACGCCAAAGGATTGTTGCAATGATTATGTGAAATTCTGTGTTTGGCAAGATTTCGTGGTTATTTGATAAAACACATCTGCTTTTCTTTCCTGCACTTATACTTTTTAACAGCTTTATTGATATTCACATATCATACAACCCACTGACAAAGAGTGCAATTCACTGGTTTTTAGAATATTCACTGGATGTAGATTTCTTAAAATGCAATTAGAGCGTGAGAAATATGAGGTTTAGTAACACTTGAAAAGACTTAGGGTGTTAGTCAGCTACAAGGTTATGTAAATCAACAGTGGGATGCCATCACATTGCCAAAAAAGCATATGGGATATGGGGCTGAACTGATACACATGTGATGATCAGAACAAGGCAAGTACCAGTTCCCTGTGATTCAGAGCTGGCAATGTGTTTGGTCACCGGGCCTATTTTAAGAGGGATGTGGGCAAATTGGAGCATGTCCAAAGAAATGTAAAAAGGGTGATGAGAAACTGTGAATACTATGATATGCATCCTAGAGAAGTAAATTTTAAGAAGGGGTGAAACCCTGTCCTCTATTAGCTTAAGACTGTTGGTTGGGAAATGAATGACATGCGTTTTTTATGTCCCATTCTTAGGCCAGAAATTCAATAGGTGAATTTAAAAGCAAGCTGACTTCGAATGATAGAAGGAACAATTAAAGCTGTTGAAAAGAGGAATGCATTGTCCCTTCCTAACCTGAAATTCCATATTTAATATATTACTACATTATTAAGAAGTCTGAGAGCAATGACTTGTAGAGCTCTTGTTCTGGGTAATGGGCTGTGTTCGGGTGGATAAAACGATCTAGTGGGTCAACTCTTCTTTATTCAAGGCCAACCATCCAGTTTGTGGGTTTGTCTAATAGCCCATTCTTTCTCCCATTTTTAAAAAAGATTTATTTAGGGGCGCCTGGGTGGCTCAGTGGGTTAAAGCCTCTGCCTTCAGCTCGGGTCGTGATCCCAGGGTCCTGGGATCGAGCCCCACGTCGGGCTCTCTGCTTGGCGGGGAGCCTGCTTGCCTTCCTCTCTCTCTCTCTCTGCCTGCCTCTCTGCCTACTTGTGATCTCTGTCAAATAAATAAATAAAATCTTAAAAAAAAAAAAGATTTATTTACTTATTTCACAGAGAAAGAGAGCATGCAGGGGGGAGGGGCAGAGGGCAAGAGAGAGAGAAACTCAAGCATGACTTGGGGCTCAATCCCACAACCCCGATCTCGTGATCTAAGCTGAAGCCAAGAGTTGGTCGCTTAACCCACTGTGCCACCCAGGTGCCCCTACCATTTTTCATTCCTGCTTTTGATGTAAGAGAAAAGGATGCCCCAAAGTGTCAATATGGATGTTTTATTAGCAGTTTTGATTACTGGAAATATTCCTAAGATAAGACTCTGGCATTACCTGATCAAGAGGATTGTGCCCCTCTCTTCTCCACTCTGTATGAAGTCCTTTCAATTTAGTACTTGAAATTGACCATGGTGCAAACATTTATGAAGTCAGCAAACACTACAGATCAGCAATCCAACTCTCCCCTAGCTCCTTGTGTCCCACTGCTTTAGAGTCTATGCTACAAAAGGACCACAAAGCTGGCACAATTCTACTAGATTTTTGGACTAAGTATCTCTATGAAAAATATCGGGCGCCTGGGTGGTTCAGTGGGTTAAGCCGCTGCCTTCAGCTCAGGTCGTGATCCCAGGGTCCTGGGATCCAGTCCCGCGTCGGGCTCTCTGCTCAGCGGGGAGCCTGCTTCCCTTCCTCTCTCTCTGCCTGCCTCTCTGCCTGCTTGTGATCTCTGTC
>NW_019154115.1:16121183-16161967 GCF_002288905.1 Enhydra lutris kenyoni | reverse complement strand
TGCCTGCTTGTGATCTCTGTCTGTCAAATAAATAAATAAAATCTTTAAAAAAAAAAATATATATATATATATATATATGTAGAGCCAATGGTATTTAACTTTCACCTAGTGGCAGTTTGGAACTTAAATAGTTTAATATAGTTAACTAGTTTCAGGAGAATGG
Organism: Enhydra lutris kenyoni; assembly: GCF_002288905.1. NCBI lineage: Eukaryota > Metazoa > Chordata > Mammalia > Carnivora > Mustelidae > Enhydra > Enhydra lutris. Next base: position 16,161,804 of record NW_019154115.1, on the reverse strand, counting down.
ATTTTTTAGGGGAAAATATTTAGAGATTAGACTCAGTCTTACATGTATTTTTACTTTAGAAAAACTCACAATAACCCCTGTCTGTATACTTGGAGTCTATTATGCACAGCTGCTTAGGGAGTGACTGAATAACAGACTAGGGGGACAGAGCCAGGACTAAGGCATCTGGAAAAGGGAAGATAATACTCTCTACTGGCCAGTGCTTGTCCTGCATGACAAGTGGCTCCTTGTGCCACCTATTGGACTTTGAAAGAACAATCTCTTGGTTTTTGATTCAAAGGTAAGATTCCAGGGGCGCCTGGGTGGCTCAGCTGATAAGCATCTGATGACCCCAGGGTCCTGGGATAGAGCCCCTCATGGGGCTCCCTGCTTAGTGGGAAGCCTGCTTCTCCCTCTCCCATTTCCCCTGTTTGTGCTCCCTCTTTTGCTGTGTCTCTCTGTCAAATAAATAAAAAAATCTTAAAAAAAAAAAAAAAAAAAAAAGAGAGGTAAGACTCCAGCAAGTCTTTTCTGCAGATGGAACAAATTCATGATCTTCCCTAAGTCAGAACTATTCTATAAGACTTGCATTTTACAAGTCACCATGAGGGAAATCACCAGCAGCCCAAGAGTCCCAGAGCCAACTGTTTTCTTTTATCATCAACAAGCTCTAGGAATTACAGCTGGCACTTACTGAACATCTGTAGGATACTATGCCCTTTATAAGCAGTATCTCATTATGCATTCATATAACCTTATGAAATAGACATGCACATTATTTTCATTTAACAGATAGGGAAAGAGCTTATAAAGTTTAAGTAGCTATTAGACTTAAAAAGTTTCTGTGCTCCCAGGTAACAGGGCTTACATTGTCTTCCACTTTGTATATAGCAGACATTCTACAAATCGTAAATACGTTGTAAAATGTGAATAAATAGAGCACCATTCTTCTAAATATTCTGAGCCTGCTGACCCACTAGCCTTTTAATCAGCTTTTATTTAATGGGAAAACAGAATGATTTTCATTTATTTTGCTTGAACATGTTTTCCAAGGGAAGAGCTCACTATAATATCCCATTAACCCTATAATGACTTAGACTTATTTTTCCAGTTTTAGAAACAAGTAAACTGGGGCTTAGCCAGGATTCTGTGGTCCTTCAGTCTTTCCACCACATTAACTGGAGGCAGAGGGAAAACAAAAGGCATGCCTCAAGAAGGACTTAGAAAGTTCTCACAGGAAAAGCAAAATTCTGGATAAATCAGAGGCAGACTAGTTAGTTCTCAAAGAAAGACCATCACACCAGTTACACTGAATATGGGACTCAGGGGACAGATTTCTGCACCTGCTCTCCTACTTAGGCAAGTTGGGGAATGAGAGCACATCCTGATTTTAAGAAGCCTACGGACTTTTAGGGAAGAGAACACAAAGAAACATGGACATAAGGATCATGAATTTGTAGTACAAGAACATGCAAAGAAAAACCACCGGAGACAGCAGTGGTTATTGAGAAAGGATTAATGTAGGCGTTAAGTGCTGCAGTAAAGGGAGCGATTGCATTTGCATACATTTTTGCTGACCTCAGCATCTTTGTAAAATGTCTTCACTGGATGCTATGGAGAGACAAGAAAGTTTGAGAGAGCACCTGGCCTCTGGCCTCTCAATAGCTCACTGTCTTCCCTGGAGACTCAGGCAGGCTCTGAGAGGGTTTGTAGGAAGCAGCAGCTGGAGAGACCAGGAGACCTGCCACCTGATCCTCAAGGCAGGCAACACAGTACTGGGACACCCCATCTGGCAACCTGTTCTGGACAAGCTGAACAGCAATGATTTTTCCCCCCTCTGTATTTTTCCCTCTCCCTACCTTTCAGGAGGAGTTGCCTATAGTTCTTCTGGGCTTTGCTTTTTTTTTTTTTTTAAGATTTTATTTATTTATTTGACAGACAGAGATCACAGGTAGGCAGAGAGGCAAGCAGAGGGACAGAGGGAAGCAGGCTCCCTGCTGAGCAGAGAGCCCGACTCAGGGCTCGATCCCAGGACCCTGAGATCATGACCCGAGCTGAAGGCAGCGGCTTAACCCACTGAGCCACCCAGGTGTCCCTGGGCTTTGCTTTTGAAACCGTTGAGCCCTCTGAGGAACTGAGAATAGTAGCTCTCATTCTTGCCTTCTCATAGAATTACCTGGGGAGTTTTAGAAAATACTGCAGCTTGGGGCACCTGGATGGTTCAGTAGGTTGAGCATCCAACTCTTGATTTGGGGTCAGGTCATGATCTCAGGGTTGTGAGACTGAGCCCCACATAGGGCTCCGTGTAAGTGTGGAGCCTGCTTAAGATTCTCTCTCTCTCTCTCCTTTTGCCCCTCCCTGCCCCACTCCCCCTATAAACAAACCAACCCTACTGCCTGGTACCACCCCCAAATGCTTTAAAACTAACCTAGAATGCTCCTCTGGGGATTCTAATGTGTAACCAAGTTTAAGTATCATTGACTTAAATGTTTCCTCAACATAGTAAGAGAGAATAAGATTTGCTGAAATGGACAAAACATCCTGGAGAAGAGGAGGGTTGGGGGGTGGTTTTTCCTGTTCCAATCCAGAGAAACATCCCTGGTTTGTTACCTGGAGTCATGGAATCTAGGTTCTGGCTTCCTTATAGTCACACAGAAACGTAAGAAGACTCCAGAGAGAACGCTGCAAATGCTGGGATGGTAAATCTAGGGCAGTGTTTCTTTCTTTCTATTTTTTTTAAAAACATTGTTTTTTTTAGATTTATTTATTTGAGAGAGTGAATGAGAGAGAGCAGAAGAGAGCACAGCACGGGGAGGGGAGGGAGAGGGAGAAGCAGGCTCCCTGGCTGAGCAAAGAGCCGGGTGTGGAATTTGGTCCCAGGACCCTGGGATCATGACCTAAGCCGAAGACGCTTAACAGACTGAGCCACCCAGGTGCCCCTAGGGCAGTGTTTCTCACACTGGGATGTGAATGCAATTGCCAGAGGCTCTTGTTAAAACGTAGATTCTGACTCCGGAGGTCTAGGGTTGGGGCCTGAGTCTGCATTTCCAACAAGTTCCTAGGTGGTCACAATGCTGTCCATAATGTGGCAAAAGATCTTCATGGCTAGGACTCTAGGCTGTCTCAAGAGTCCCATTTTCATCTCAAGCCACAACCAGTTACACATGAAGGATTCTGTAGTCAGGGATAATGGACATCCCTGCAGTGACCTGGTTGGGTTGATGGCTGAAGGGCAGACAGAACCCATCTACAAATCTACAAAGCTTTGCAGGCTAAAGAAGAGCACATTCTGGCAGGGGATCCCCATGTCAGGGTCCTGGCAGATCACAAACGGCCCACTCAAAAGAGATGACGGAAGATAGCTTCACGTAGGTATATTTACAAGGCTGAGCACAGTTAACAGAAATCAACAAAAAATCATGCAATACCACCCCTCAAGCAAAAGAACCAAAAGGGGAGGAAGTATTGACTGGAATCCCTTACAAGCTGTAGGAAAGGGACACCAGAAGCAACTGTTTCCTTCAGAGTAACACGGCCATATAGAAGAAAATGGCCCACCAAGGATAGAACCAGGGGAGTAAATACCCCAATATTTCTCCTCACCCACTTTGTGATTTCCTACTGATGCACCTCATTGGGCCAACTCAATTAGAAACCAGAGGACAAGAGAACTCAGCAGATGCAGCCTGTCAAGATCAGCCTCCTGGGCACAGAGAAGGGTGAAGGACAGATGGAGAGCAGATCAGGTGAGGGGCACCTGGAGAAAACCCAGCACAGTCTCCAAGAATGAGGTGACATGTTCCACCAGGCCAGCCTGCTTGGTGTGTCCAGGCTATTGTAACTAAACATTATAGACCAAGTGACTTAAATACAGACATTTATTTCTCACAGTTCTGGAGAGTGGCAAATCCAAGATCAATAGTGTGGGCCCATTTGGAGCCCACTTCTTAGCTCACAGATAGAAGTCTTATCACTGTATCCTTAAAGGGTAGAAGGAGGGAGGGAGCACTCTGGGGCCTTTTCCATAATGGAACTAATTCCACTCATGAGGGCTCTACCCTGAGGATCTAACCACCTCTCAAAAGCCTCACTGCTCAATACCATCACCCTGGGGGGTTAAGAGTCAACATACGGATTTCAGGGGGACACAAACATTCAGCCTAAAGTACCAGCCCAGTGGGCTCAGCTTCAGTCAGAAATTAAGTTGGCATGGAAAAGAAAAAAACAGGACAACAGCGTTTACACCTGAGACTCTTACCCCTTATAGATGGGAGTTTACCTGAGCGTGTCAGACATCCTCATGAATGACAGATGGATTTCAACCTGACAATGCAGCTTTTGGGACAAAGGTTGTGACCCTGTGGAGAACTGGTGCAGAGAAGAGGCGGGCTTTCAGCAGTTGCTGTTGATTTCAGGAACGTGTTGAGAATAAGCCACACATGCTTTGATTCCTGACAACAAACAGGTGGACCACAAGGGAAGAGAGAATGCAGCCTTGTTATAGAGTTCGCTGATGACACAGATTTCTTTGAGTCTCTCAGAAAAATACTTAGGCAGGAGTGTGAAAAGTCATCTTTGGGGCTCCACCTCACACCCTGAATTTCTTACAACTAAATTTCCGACCACCTTTCTGGGAGAAGAAGGGCACAAGCCTGAGGCAGGCACGCCAGCCCAGGGGCAAATAGGTCTCTGAAGTATTTACAACAGGTTTGGGTTAGCCTGAAATTTAGCACCAGTTAAGCTCCTGGCTTAGCTGAACACCTGTGAGCTTTCCCAGTGTCTGAAGTTGACGAAGGCGGAAGGGAGCGGAGATGGCTGTTCCCTTCTCAGGTGAAGACGGCTGGTGTACAACTGGAGATAGCAACGTACCTTCTCAGACGTGGCCAGATAGAACAGCGAGAAAGTTCTCAGCAGCATACAGAACTCCAGCGGGCACTTCATGGTTCGTGGGGACCGCAGTGGGGGATCCTTCCGCGAGATCCTTCCGCGAGATCCCTAAGAGCCGGCTGCCAAGGCAAAGTGACTCCAGGTCCCTTTTTCTTTCTGCCAGCATTGCAAGGACCCGGGGACGTTGTAGGAGACACTGAGCTTTGGAGGAGGAGGCAGGGATATAGAGCACAGGTCTCCCTGACCTTCAGTTTTATTCCTTCTGCTGGTACAGTGACTTAGAAGTTGAGCGTTTCGACAGCACCCCGGGCATCAGTAAGGAAGTGAAGCAGTAATTAAGCGTGATCATTGGAAAGTGTTCTGAAACTACGCATCAAGTACCAAAAAGTTAAAGAATAAATATCATAACAAAAGAATGCGAAGAAAGTTTAGCGGATGCTAAGGTGGCAAAGGCTTGTCAAAACACAAATGCAAAAAAGGAAACACCAATATGTCTGAAATATATGTATGCGAAATTTAAAAATTCTGTATAGTTTTAAAATCACCCCATAAATTAATAGGATACAGTTAATAGGAAATAACAAGTTGGGAAAAATATTTGCAGCATATGTGATTATGGGTTAATGGCCTTAATATGAAAGAATACATAACTGGGGGCTGGTGCCTGGCTGGCTCATTCGTAGAGTATGTGACTCTTAATCTTAGGGTCCTGATTTCAAGCCCCACATTGGGCGTGGAGCCTACCTAATTAAGAAAAAACCAACAAGGATACATAAGGAAGTAATGGATGATCATCTCAATAGAAATATGCTGGGTGCTAATAAGTTCATGAAAAATATTAAAATAACAGTAAAATATGATAAAATACCATACAGTTCTTCAGGATTGACTGACGTCAGGAACAACATAATATCAGTATTGTCAAAGGTACAAAGAAAGAGGGCATTCTCAAACCTTTACAACTGAAATATAAGAGTGCCTGGGTGGCTCAGTCGATTGGGCGTGTGCCTTCCTCCCCGGTCGTGATTCTGGACTTCTTGAATGGAGTCCCACATCAGGCTTATTGCTCAGAGGGGAGCTTTTGTCCTCCCTTTGCCTGCTGCTAGCCCTGCTTGTGCTTGCTCTCTCTCCCCCCCCATCTCTGACAAATTACAATTTAAAACAACAACAACAACAATTAGAATGTAAATTGGTTTGATTTTTCTGGAGTGTAATTTGGCAGTTTATATTATAAAACCTAAAATATATATAACTTTTGACTCAGGAATTTATCTTTTTTTAAGATTTTTTTTTTTAGAGGGAGAACTTATCTCTTTTTAAAGAGCGAGAGAGAAAGAGAGAGAGAGAGAGCTAGCACAAGCAGAGGAGAGGGGCAGTGGGAGAGGAAGAAGCATTCTCTCCACTGAGCAGGGTGCCTGATGCAGGACTCAATCCCAGAACCCTGGGATCATGACCTGAGCAGAAGGCAGACCCTTTACCGACTGAGCCCCCTCTAGGAATTTATCTTGGGAAATAATCAAGGGTGTGCCTAGAGACTTACTGACAAGAGTATTTACTACAGTAGTATTTTTAAAATGACAAATCCTTGAGAGAGGCAGTATTGAATGGTCAGACTTGACAGAGTTGGGGACTGGCTACATGGGTTTTCATTATTGCATTTGTTTCCAACTGTAACAAATTACCACAAATTTAGCAGCTTAAAACAACATAAATTTCTCATCTCACAGTTCTACAGTTCAAAGTCTGACCTGGGTCTCACTGGGTTACAACTGAGGGGCTGGAAGGACGGTGTTTCTTCAGGAAACTCCAGGGCAGAGTCCATTTCTAGCTTCTACAGGCTGCCCACGTTCTGTGGCTCTGGCCCCATTTCTTCCATCTTCACATCCAGCAACACAGCATCTCTCAGACCTTTCTTTCATCACTGCATCTCTTTCTCTGAGTCTTCATTTTCTGTCTTCCTCTTCCACTTTTAAGGACCCTTCTGATCACTTTGAGATCACCCTTGTGATCTGGGCCTACCCAGATAATACTCCTAATTATCTAATTAACAACCCTAATTCCAGTTGCCATGTAACTATAGGTCCTGGGGAGTAGGCCATTGAAGTCTTGGGGGGGGGTCATTATTCTGACACACTATTGTATTATTCCATATACTTATCTTCAAAATATTAAATATTTTGTCATATTTGAAATACAAAATATTAAAAAACCCAAACCCAATGTCCACTTTAGTGTACAAATGAAAGGAGGATATATATTCATAGAATGAATTCTATGTGCTCATTAAAAGTCATAATCTAGGAAAATACGTAATAACATGGAACAATGTTCATTAGAAATAGTGGGGGGGAATCAAGTCTTCAAAAGAATATGTACAAGATGATATGTAAAACCCAAACTCCCAACAAACCTATATGCAAGTAAATAAAAAATGTTTGGAAGGTTATAGGTTAAATTGTCAGAAGTGTTTATCTCTGGATAGTAATTTTAATTTTCTTCATTCTTTTCTGCATTTCCCAAAATGTGTGAAATAAAAGGTGATGGAGAATGTTATCTAGGACATTTTTCTGGTTAAGCATTTCCCTGGTTTCCTAGCTTTTATTATTTTTTTAAAATTAACATCTAATGTATTATTTGTTTCAGGGGTGCAGGTCTGTGATTCATCAGTCTTACACAATTCACAGGGCTCACCATAACACATACCCTCCCCAGGGTCCATCACCCAGCCTCTCCATCCCTCCCATTCCCCTCCACTCCAGCAAATCTCAGTTTGTTTCCTGAGATTAAGAGTCTCTTATAATTTGTCTCAAGGTTTTATTTATTTATTTGTCAGAGAGAGCCTGGTTTCCTAGTCTTTGATCATATTCCCTCAAACCCATCCCTCAAGCTCGTCCTCATCAAAAATATTTTCAAGTGTGGCTCTCCATGCCTTTTTTTCAGGCCAGAGTTGTCCGCTCTGTAAAGTATAATTCTCAGAGGCAGGAAGGAGTCAAGCGGTGAACTAAGCTCGGTAGCAAATCCGGTGCTTAAAAACTTTCTCAGGGCGATGCAAACCCAAGGCAGAGCCGCCTTCCCCGAACTTAACCGGTCCCTTGAAAGCTGGATGTACAAGTATACAAAACTTTCATAATTTCGCGGACACGGATTAATAGTTTTGATTAATGCTACGCTTTCAAGAAACGAGCGGACACCTGCGGCTCCGTAGAACCGTCGCAGAGCGGGGGGGTCCGGCGGCCGGGACCGTGGAGGGGCCGCCCGACGGGCCCCCCAGGTTCCGCTACGCCGCCGGGCTGGGGCGGCCAAGGGCAATCCGTTCTCCGCAACCTAAGCCCCAGGCGCCTTCCCAGCCACACCGCCTAAGCCTCGCCCAGGGCACCACTTGTCCGAGGCAGAGCCCTGGGGCAGCGGCCCTCTCCCGGGAGCCCCGTAGCCGCGCGCGGTCCAGGCTTTCGGAACTACGAGACCCTCACATACCCCCGCGGCCGGGAATCACCACCCACGGCCGAAGCCGACCCCACCACAGAGAGGAGCGCCTAGAGCGGACGGGCCCGCCTGCCCCGCCTCCTCTATCCCGGAAGTTGATGCCGCTCTCCAGATCGCGTGCTGCTCGCTAGGGGTGTCGCCTTAGAGATCTGGACTGGCCGGGATTGCGAAAGGTTCAACATGCCTGTGAGTTGTTTACTTTCTGGCCTCCCGTTTGTTTCGGGCTTCTGTGTCTGGGGATCCTAGGGGTGGGTTAGCCCGGCGCCTCGGCGGGCCGGGGGAGAGGTCTCTGTCGAATACGGCTCGGTAGCTACGAGCCGCGCAGCTCCTCCGCGCGTGGCGGACTTGTTGGGACTTGCCCGGGCAGCGCGGCGTGTCGGGCTCTATTCTGGGCGTGGAGCAGAGGGGACCCGGGGCCGCCCTGGGCTCAAGTCTGGACTCAGTGGCTAGGAGGGGGCAGCTCCTCGGGTGACACTCCGCCTTCTTGGGTTTTGGTGGGCGCCCGTGAGACTGCAATCTTTGAAGTCTTTTTGCTTTTCTTGCGCTGGTTGGTTCTCGCCCCCTCTCGGAAGCGATTTTCTGCTGGTTTCCTTTTAAAAAAACTGTTTTCGCAGTTGCCTTGCATGTTAACTCCATCAGGACAGTCACGCTTCAGCCACGCAGAGTTCCTGTCAGATGTTGAACCCCGGGGGCAGGGGCCAGAAATCACCCCAGCGTTGGCACTCTCGGGTCTGCCTCAGCGATTTCTACTCTCAGCTGGCACAGGGCTGGGGTCAAATTCTTAGCACCACAGTGTTTTTATTGGAGACTAGTACTCTGTTGAATAAAGAAGAACGGGATTAACCGTACCATATGCTTCTTGATCGTCATCGAGTTCCTTTACCGGGACTTGGAGAACACGAGCATTGTAAAAAGTATTGATTAAAGTTACTTAACAGGCTGAATAAATAACATCTGGCGTGTTGCATCTGCCGAGTATGACTGGTATTCCTTGTTTTGTATGTATCTTTCACATACGGTTATATCTGCCAGAACTGTGGATTCCTTCTTGCGATAATAATATGCTTTTTTATTCAGTTAGCTAGAGATTTACTACACCCGTCCTTGGAAGAGGAGAAGAAAAAACATAAAAAGAAACGGCTAGTTCAAAGCCCAAATTCCTATTTTATGGATGTAAAATGCCCAGGTAAAATTTCAAATCTTAATTCCTTTCCCAAGGAAAATTTCTAAAGGGATTGCTAGTGTGGTGTGTTACGTTTAGATAGCTACAAAAGTTAGGACTTTTTGTTGAGTAGAAGTGGGATCTCAGAATTGGAAATGTCAAAAGGGACATTTTCCTAATAAACTACCCAAACCATTGTAGAAACTATTCGTGGGCTGGAGGGGGTGGTGGTTGAGGATGAGACTCCAGAGGGGATGTGACATTCGACTTACTAAGCCGTTAAACTGTTCAGATGATCAGTTTTCTTTTTCATGATGCAGTGAAAAGTATGTTGATTCTTTACTGTTAAGCTGTGCTGCCCAGTGTGTGCCATTAGCCATATGTAGCTACTGAGCACTTGAAATGTGGCTTGTCACAGTGGGAAAGATTCTTTAAGTATAAAATATACACTGAATTTTTAATATCAATTTTTAATATCACACACATAAAAACCATATTGCTTACATGCTGAAATGGTAATAATACTTTGGAAATACTGAGTTCAATAAAATACATTATTAACTTCATCTGTTGGCTCTTTTAAAACTTTTTTTTAACCTGATGACTGGAAAAGTTTAAGTTAAATATGTGGCTTGCTATTGCACAGTACTCAAGTTCTTCATCTTTTACAAGGTCTTTGCTAGAACACTGGTGAACAATAGGCTTTATTTTCTTCTGCTTTTCACTTTTAACATTGCCCTTTTTCTAGGTTGCTACAAGATTACCACGGTTTTCAGCCATGCTCAGACGGTGGTTCTTTGTGTAGGCTGTTCAACAGTGCTGTGCCAGCCAACGGGAGGAAAGGCCAGACTCACAGAGGGTATTCATTTGGCATTTTCTAACCCAGTGCTGAGGTTTTATTATTATAAATATCTACCTTTATTAAAAGCCAGTTTAAAAGAAATCTTAAATTCATTATTACCAAAAGAATTTTATCTTTAGTTGTATGCTCTTTCAGCAAAGAGTGCTCTGCTCAAATGGATAAGTTTATGCCTTTAATTTTGCAAACAACTCATTGAACTATTGTTTTTCTTAGTTTGGAACACCTAATTCTCTATAGTTACTTAGTTTGCTTAATCTGGAATATTAAATGTAAGCCCAAATGGAGCAAAAGAATAAGTACATACAATAGGACATAATGGGTTTCAAACCCATAAATTTTAAAAATTCTCTTGTAAATATTTTGCTTTATATGTATTTCACACATTTGACTAAAGACAGTTTTTATCATTGCTAGCTAGGCAACAGATAACTAAGGTATCAATCAAAATGCCAGCAGTTTGATTTGTCAGAGCATCTACTTAATTGTTAAATAAAAATCCCATTTTATTTTTAAAAGATTTTATTTTTAAGTAATCTCTACACTCAACACGAGGCTCAAACTTAAAACCCCAAGATCAGGAGTCGCATGCTGTACGGACTGAGTCAGCCAGGTGCCTCTAAAAATCCCATTTTAATTCCTCTTTCACTTTTGTGCAGTAAGAAAAAAATAGTAATTACGTATATTGTTTTCCATAGTAGTACTTATAGATTATAGATTTATAATGATTCATAATGATACTTGAAGTTTGCTTGTGAATTTTGGTGGTGTTGTAAATTCCATGTTGTTCTCACCAGAAGAGTTATAAGTAGATTTGGCAATGAACCCAAGATCTGTTTTGTGTGTCCTGGTGAGATGTAAGTACAGAGTTGGCATATGATATTTAAGTGCAGCATTGCTCTCAAAAGCATACTTGCAAGATGTTTTCAGCCTTTGTGTCTTGGAGTTTTGTGCCCATGGCTGACTAATAGGGTACTAGAGTTTTCCTAATAGATTTGAAGAGAATTCTAATCAAAATCAGTTTCTTAGGAAAGTAATTTAGAATAATTCCTAAAAATTAAGATTACATTTTCTGGCAGCTTGCATTAAAGTTTTAACTGTTGAATTTAGGCTCATGGTCTAGAGACTCCAATACTGCGTTTGAGAAACAGGAATAATAGTTATAGTCACATCAGAATAAATTCAAATATACAAGACTTATTATAGTAAATTTCTGGCATAAAAGGATAAATAACCTGTATGTGAATATTGTTCTAATATTCCTAAAACTTCGTTTTGTTTTTTACCAAAAACATATTGTCATTAAAACTATAGCAGAGATGGTGTACACTTGTGTTTAACATGTTCTCATGATTCCTTTGCAGGGTGTTCATTTAGAAGAAAGCAACACTAATGATCCACACAACCTCTTGAATTTGTGTTCTATCGCAGAAAGCCTTATCAGTTCAGTAATTCCGGTTAATCTACCAAGATAATGTAATTATGTTTAATTTTGTAAGGTTTACAACAGTGATGTCCTATTTTGGTGTCAGTTTTTCAATAAAGTTTTGATTATGGGCAAATTCCGCTTCTTTATCTTTAGTGTGTGTGAATATGCTATATGTTTATATATACTGTGTGTGTGGATTCGGTATAAGCATTTTAAAAAGTGTATTCTGATCTGTCTCATTTCAGGAGTAGAAACTATAAATATTTGATTATCAGACCTTTTCCAAATTGCTGTGAATGGGTTAAATAATTAAAAAATGGAAAGAAGTCCATTATTTGGTAATTCTAAATACAGTTTTGCCATTGTAACTATGGAAACACATGTACAGAAGTACATATTTAATGCAGTTAACAATCAATATAATTACACAGTAATTACAATGTAATGCCTTGGATTTATGTGGCCTTAACATATTGCATAATTTAGTAGATAACTGCAGCTGGGGTCTGAATGGTAGGAAGCACCTTTTGGGGTAGGAAACTTGAGAGGAGGCATCAGGAATAGCCAGGATATACTGGCTGAGAATGGCAGATGACATGGAATTCTCTGGTCCAGACACAAGAGCACTCCTGACTACGGATGTGTGTTGAGTGGCTCTGGTGTACTTGTTTTTTATCACAGCAATGTCCCCAAACCCAGCTTCACAAAGATATGACATCATCAAAAGGAACGTGGTACCATATAATGTAACAGAACTACCTGGGACTGAAATTAGGCGTCGTATCCAAAAGGTATCAAGTACCAGTGTTTTTGCTTTGGTGCCCCAACTCACTTTAGCTTGCATAGTTTAGGAACCTTGGCCCCAAGAAGAGCCAGTGGGGATGGCAGGCTGTGGATATGGAAAGGAGCAAAACCTATGATAACTAACTTAGAGGGCAAATAACCTGAAAATTTCCTTGGAAAGGTTACTGAAAGAGGATTGTACTTGGAAGAACATAGCTAAGGATTAAGTTACAGAGATACTTGGCACTAGGAAGTCAATGGTGTATTGAGCTTTTTTTCATTATTAATCTAAACAGTATTACTGGGCTTGAAAAATAATAGTACACAAGGACTTACAAACTTCAAAATCTGCCACATACTTTGTTATTTACTGATTGTTTTTCTTTAATACTATTATTTATAGACTTTGTTTTTTATTTTTTATTTTTTATTTATTTATTTTTTTTAAGATTTTATTTATTTATTTGTCAGAGAGAGAGAGGGAGAGAGAGCAAGCACAGGCAGACAGAATGGCAGGCAGAGGCAGAGGGAGAAGCAGGCTCCCTGATGAGCAAGGAGCCCGATGTGGGACTCGATCCCAGGACGCTGGGATCATGACCTGAGCCGAAGGCAGCTGCTTAACCAACTGAGCCACCCAGGCGTCCCTAGACTTTGTTTTTTAATGTAAACATTTTTTTTAAGATTTTAAGTAATCAACGCCTAACGTGGGGTTTGAACTTAAAACCCTTAGATCAAGAGTCACATGCTCCACCAACCAAGCCAGCCAGGTACCCCAGATGTAAACATCTTTTTAAAGGAAAACTTCTATCTCTTCTATAAATAGAAAATCTGGTTACATAAAGATAACTGAAAATGAAAATGGAATTCTTGGCTTCTGGCCTGATCAGATGACAAATGGTTTTCTTACCAGGTGTTCCTGGAAATCATCAGTAAAGGTTCTTCTTGTTCTTGATCTTGTTCTTATTCCTGTTCTTCTTCTTCATATAATGTAGGTGTCATAAAATTCAACCTTTTACAATGTAAAATGCAGTGGTTTTTAGTATATTCACAGGTTGTGCAAACCGTCACCACTGTAATCCCAGACTGTTTTCATTACTTCATAGGAAACTCCATATTCATTAGCATTCTCTCCCCTTTCCTCCTCTCAGCTCCTAGCAACCACTAATAGGCTTTCTATCTCCATCAGTTTGCCTGTTCTGGACATTTTATGTAAATGGGGTCATGTAATACGTGTCCTTTTGTGTCTGGCTTCTTTGACTTAGCATAATATTTAAGATGGCCATCACACTGGAGCATGTATCAGTACTTCATTCCTTTTTATGACTGAATAATACCTGTCGTAAGAATATACATTTTATTTACCCATCAGTTGGTGGACATTGAGTTTTCACTTTCTGGCTACTTCAAACATGTATGTACACTTTTTTTAAAAAAAGATTTTATTTATTTATTTGACACAGAGATCACAAGTAGGCAGAGCGACAGAGAAGGGGCAACAGGCTCCCTGCTGAGCAGAGAGCCTGATGTGGGGCTCAATCCCAGGGCCCTGAGATCATGACCTGAGCTGAAGGCAGAGTCTTAATCCACTGAGCCACCCAGGCAACCCCCAAACACTTTTTAATGTAGACATATTTTAAATTCTCTTGGGTAATACACCTAGAAGTAGAATTGCTAGGTTATAATAATCCTGTGTTTAACTTTTTGAGGAATTGCCTATTTTCCAAAGAGGCTGCACCATCTTACATTCTGACTAGTAATATACAAGGGTTACAATTTTTCCACTTCCTCACCAACAGTTGTTTTTTGTTTTTTTGGTTTTTTTTTTAAGATTTTATTTGACAGGGTGCCTGGGTGGCTCAGTGGGTTGAAGCCTCTGCCTTCGGCTCGGGTCATGATCTCAGGGTCCTGGGATCGAGTCCCGCATCGGGCTTTCTGCTCAGCAGGGAGTCTGCTTCCTCCTCTCTCTCTGCCTGGCTCCTTGCCTGCTTGTGATCTTTCTCTATCAAATAAATAAATAAAATCTTAAAAAAATTTAAAAAAAAGATTTTATTTGACAGACAGGGGTCACAAGTAGGCAGAGAGAGAGGGAGAAGCAGGCTCCCTGCTGAGCAGAGAGCCCCATGTGAGGCTTGATCCCAGGACCCTGAGATCACAACCTGAGCCAAAGATACAGGCTTAACCCACTGAGCCACCCAGGTGCCGCCCCCCCCAACAGTTGGTCTTGTCAGTCTTTTGGATCATAGCCATTTTGGTGTGGGTGAAGAGCTATTTCACTTTGATTTTGATTTTCATTTCCCTGATGATTAATTATGTTGACTATCTTTTTATGTGCTTACTGGCTATTCATATTTCTTCTCTGGAGAAATGTCTACTCAGATCCTTTGCCCATTTTTAATAGGGTTGGGTTTTACTGAACGGTAAGAATTCTTACATATTCTAGATACAACACATATATATGATTTTTCTCTTTTTTTAAGTCCAAAATGGCTAAAAATTAAGGTGTCGGTGTGGATATGCTCCTTCTGGGGGCTCTAGGAGAAGATCTATTTTCTTTCTTTCTCAGTTTATAGAAGCTGCCTGAATCCCTTGGTCTGTGGACCACATCCTCCTACCTCTAATGTCTTCACATCTCCTCTGACTCTCACTTTCTATCTTCCTCCTATTATTTTTTTTAAAGATTTACTTATTTTAGAGAGAGAGATTGCATGTGTGAGCAGGGGGAGGGACAGAGGAAGAGGGAGAGAAATCCTTCAGACTCCCCACTCAGCACAGAGCCTGACCTGGGGGTCAACCCCAGGACCCTGAGGATCACGACCTGAGCCAAAATCAAGTCAGATGCCCAACCAACTGAGCCACCCAGGTACCCCTACTTTCCTCTTACAAGGATGCTTGTGATTACATTGGGCTTACCCAGAAAATCCAGGACAATCTCCCTATCTAGGATCTTCACTTTAATGACATCTGCAGTGTCCCTTTTGCTAAGTAAGGTAACCTATTCACAGGTTCTGGGGATTAGGACATCTGTAGGGGGCCACTGTTCTGCCTATCACAGAATACCAAATTTTAAAATGCTATCTCAGATTTGAAAACTGAGATTCTGAAAATATGAATTTATTCATTCTTACTCCATTCCAATGGCTAATGGTTGTATGACCTCCAGCAAGATAAGAATAATTTCTACTTGGGCGCCTGGGTAGCTCAGTTGGTTAAGTGACTGCCTTCGGCTCAGGTCATGACCCTAGAGTACCAGGATTGAGTCTGCTTCGGGCTCCCTGCTAGACAGGGAGTCTACTTCTCCCTCTGACCTTCCCCTTCTTGTTCTCTCTCTCCCTCTCAAATAAATAAATAAAATCATAAAGAATAACTTCTACTTAACGGGTTGTTTTGAAGATAAAATTAGATAATATACAAAGTGCTTAGCACAATGTGTAACACATAATAAGCACTTTGTTAATAACATTTTTTTAAATAAAAAATGATACCATTAAAAATCAAGTGCTTCCAAGTTCTCTTTTTCTCTCCCAAATTATTTACCCATCTCGCTACCACACAATTATTTTGTAAAAGAGATTTTACTTTTAAGTAGTCTCTACACTCAACATGGGGCTCAAGCTCACATCACTGAGACCAAGAGTCACATACTCTACCAACTGAGCCAACCAGATACTTGTGAGCACAGTTACGTTAAGTACTGCTACAAAGCAAGCCACCCCCAGATTTAATGACTTAAATTAATGGTGATTTATTTTTTCTCACTATTCTGTGGGTTGGTCTTACTTGGGCTCACTCATGCCGCCACCGCATTGAGCAAGAGGCTTACTGGACTGTAAGGTCTATACGGCTTTAGTCACAGGTCTGGCAGTGGGTGCTAGCTGTCAGCTAGGGCATCTCCGTTCTCCTTTGTGTGGCCTCCCATGCCCCAGTAAACTAATCTGGCTTTTTTTTTTTTTTTTTTTACAAGGTTTTGGGGCAGTATTCTCAGGGGAGAAGCTGGAAGCTGGAAGGGCTCTTAAAGACTACGTTCTGGAACTTACAAAACATCATTTCCACCACATTCTATAGGTCAAAGCAAGTCACAAGGCCAGCCTAGATTGAAGAGAGTAGAGAAACAGATTCCATCTTTGGCTCGGAAAAAAGGTAAAATCACATTACAAAGGAGTAAACACAATGGAACAAGGGGAATTTATGGCCATTGGAAAACTACCACACTTTTTGGAAGAACTTCGAGGTTACTCATTTCCTGATCCATTAACATGTCCACAATAAATACTTAAATGCTGTATTCATTTCCCCTATTCCAGATGAGCACAGAATATAGGTGGGAAATCTACATTAGAAGAAATCAAAATGGCGAATGAGCATATGAAAACATGTCTAACTTTACCAACAATAGGTAAATGCAAGTAGAAACAATCAGGTACCATTTCCCATTCACCATATAATCCAAAATTAAAAGATACTGTTGGCATACAACAACAGAATTATGTTCAACCACAAAAAATTGTCCCTCCTCAAATATTTTTGACCTAAAAAAACAATTTCATATGGTTCAACCAAAAAAAGGATGTTCCTTACAGCAATGCCTATTAAAAAAATTGTCAATAAGAAACAGTATGAAATAGTCATACAACGTAGTATTTTATAGCAGCTAAAATACACTGACCAGACCACAAAATAATGTTAAATTTAAAAAGGGAATGTAGAAAACATGTATACTATGATGCTATTTGTATAACTGTAAATAATACAAATTAATACTATTATCAGATATGGATACATACATGGCTATGAGAGAATTAAACAGGGAATTGGAAGGGTATATGCCAACTCCTGATAGCCATTGCCTAAAAGGCAAAAGGGACTGGAACTTTGGGTGGCAGTGAAAGGGGTCTTAAGCTTTATCTCTTATGTTTTATTTATTATTTTTTAATGAAGAAATGTAATTAAATGTTAACATTTTAGGGTATTGAGACTATATTGAGCATCTGCCATGTGAATCTTTTGTGCTTTCTGGCATTTTCTTTTCAATTTCACAAAATAAAAGAACAGTCTGATACAGGAAGGTAAAGCAAATCATTTGTAGCTAATGACTGCCTTGACAACTTGTAAATTACAGGGGTAAAAACAAAACAAAACAAAACAAAAACCCCCAAAATCCGAACACAAGAAACTTGTGCCAAGTTCTTTCCCATAATATTAAGGATCAGCCACACCGAGATACTACTTTGGGCGATATGTAAATTTATCAATACTGTTTCTCACAATATTAAGTGAGAAAAGAAGTTATCACGGCAAAAATACCTGAAACAGGAATTCCTAATCTAGGGTCTGTAAATCCCTGACATTTACATATCACCTCATTTTCTGAAAAAGTTCCCATCTCTTCTCAGAGCTTCAAGAATCCTAAAAAAGATGAAAAACAATGAAGGCAAGTGCCTTGTTCACAATACACATTCACTAAATTCATGGGGATCTTCACACTCTGGGGACTCTCCCGCACCTATAATTCAGTCACAGTGCACTTCACCCCAACACCTAGATCATGCTCTTGCCTCATCCTTTTCTCCTAATTTAAAGATCCCCTCTCTGGAGCTTCCAAGCAGTTCACTCTGTGGTCTGTGCAAAAGTTCAAAGCTTATATTGATATCACATGATCAAATTAGAACCATGGTTCTTTCACTATCAGAAACATTTTTTAAATTGTAATTCTATTTGCTTTTAGTCAAAATATATTTTAAAATTTAAATATTAAATTTAATCTAATAAAGGGAGGAATGACCTTTTTATGTTTATCAAAAATGGCACAGATGAGGGGTGCCTGGGTGGTTCAGTGGGTTGAGGCCTCTGCCTTTGGCTCAGGTCATGATCCCAGGGTTCTGGGATTCAGCCCTGCATCAGGCTTTCTGCTCAGTGGGGAGCCTGCTTCCCTTCCTCTCTCTGCCTGCCTCTCTGCCTACTTGTGATCTCTGTCTGTCAAATAAATAAATAAAATCTTTAATAAAAAAAAATGGCACAGATGGAAAACTTTGACAAATACAAATAAAAGACATAGAGATCAGAAGCCAGAAAGAAATCAGAGGAGATGAAGCAGATCTGTTTTAGGGAGCTGCTTTCTCTACACTTCAACCAACTCAGAATTGTCCATCCATCTACTTTTATAGACCAAAGCAGAAAGTGAAGAATAGGTTTAGGGTTCAGAAATATAGAAAACCCCTCCTTTAGTAGAGTGTAGAAAAACTTTGGTTTCTTTTTGAATTTTCCTGAATTCAGTGTAATCTCCAATACACTCATCCAAGGCTGTTACAACAAAATTTCCTCAGATGTCAACACTCTAGCAAGCCATCTGTGCAGCCAGTCTCATACACTGAATCAGCACATGTCTGTGTGATCATGAGAATTTCGTGTAAGTGATGGTGTATGACTTTCAAGGCTAGATTACAGAAGACGTTGTGGTATTTGCCTTGTTCTCTCTTCAATTACTCAATTTGGGGGAAGTTATAGGACAGTCATTAAGCCAGCAATGGAGGCCTCTTACCTATAGCCTTTGGGTGAACCATATTAAAATAAGATCTTCCAGCCTTCAGATGACTGACATTCTGTCTGCAAATCTTGGAGGGACCTTGAGCTAGAGCAATTCAGCTAAGCTGCTTCCAAACTTATGAAACACAGAAATTGTGAGATGGGATAATTTGTTACACAATAGATTACTGATGCACACTATACCAAATGAAAGAAGCCAGACACAAAGGGCCACATATTGTAGGATTCTGTTGATACAAAATGTCCATAATAGGCAAATCCAAAGAGACAGAAAGTAGGCTGGTGGTTTCCAGAGTCTTGAAGGAGAAAGGAACAGGAAGCAAAGACTAATGGGTAGAAGATTGTTTTTTTTTGGGGGGGATGGATATACACCTTGTGGCTATACTAAAAACTACTGAATCATACACTTTAAGGTATATGAGTTTTGAATTATATCTGAAATATGTATTTTTTACATTACAGATTTGTTACCTGGAAGTAGAGTGAGGTTCTAACCAAAACCTAAAATATGGGAGTGGTTTTGGAACAGAGCAGTGGTTGGAAGTTGGAGTGAAGTCTTTTGAAGTCTTAGTGAAAGCCCCAGGAGACTTGAAGAAACTGTTCAGAAATATGATGGCCTTTCCGGAGGCTGCAGGTGTGGACTTAAATGAGAGTAAGGAAGATCTTACTGGAAATTGGAGGAAAAGGAATTTTGTAGTGTTAGAAAGTTTAGCAACACTGTTGCCTGCAGGAACAGGAAAAGTAGAACATATGCCCAATGAACTGGGTGATCCAGCTAAGATGTCCAGTATTGAATGTGTCTCCTAGCTTCTTCCTACTGCTTATATCAAAATACATGAGAGATATAAGCTAAAGGAAGGACTACTAGCCAAAAAGAATACTGGATGGTTTGGAAAATTCCCAGAATCTCTGGATGGTGAATGAAGCTAAAATGGCTTCAGGGCAATGATAAAATTGAGGGCACTTCCAGGAAAACATTTTCTAAAATGAAGCTGAAGGCGTGCTTGGGTGGCACAGTTGGTTAAACGTCTGACTCTTGGTTTTGGCTCAGGTCATGATCTCAGGGCGGTGAGATAAGCCCCACGTTGGGCTCCAAGCTCAGTGAGGAGGCTGCTTAAGTTTCTCTCTCCCACTGCTCTTCCCTGCACTCACACACGCTTTCTCTCTGTAAAATAAATAAATATTTTTAAAAAAAAATTTAAATGAAACCGAGGGTCTGACTAAAATCATTTGACTGCTGAAAAGAACCAAGATGATGTCTCAGAGAGCTATATAAACAACAGGGTTTATTAGAAACAAGTTTTTTTCTCCAATTGTCTCAGCAGAATCCTAAGTTACAGAAGGGCCTTCTTTGAAGACATTTGGTGGTATGCCTTTCATTTACTAACATGGACCCCAATGGGATCTGTAGGATACTCACCAAGTTTAAACAAATTGTATGGGCAGGAACACTACTCAAACTGAAAGGAGGGACAGAGTACAAAAGAGGCCTTTGAACCTCCAAATTTATATAAGCAGAAAGCAGGCTGGGAAAACCACTCAGCTACAAACACATGCTACCTTTCATGAAAAAATAATAAGTCAGAGTGTAGAACTGTGAGCCGGAGAATATAGCCCAAGAGCCAAGAATTATCCCCAGGCCCTGAGTACCAATCAAGGAAATGCCAACCTGTGTTCGGTTGGATTTCAGAATTGCAAGAATGTGTCTTCCATTTCCCCCCATAGGGTCCATAGCAGTAACTGCATTATGTTGTGCCATTGTATGCTGCCCACTGTATGTTGCCCATGTGGGGAGCAGGTAACTTGTCTTTAGTTCACAGGTCTTCAGATAAAGAGGAACTATACTTATGGAACTACCCCCAGGAACCTCATCTACACCTAGACTTCCGTGATAGTTTTGAGCTGATACTATAATGGAATGAAATTTCTGGAAAACTTGGGAGGAGGTAGGAAGGACATTAATCACTAGGGACAAGAGGTCCGACCATGGTAGATGACCCCCAATGATCCCTACCTCCTGATATTCATACCCTGTGTAATCCCTCCAAGATTGTTATCAGGGTTGGTCTGTGAAAGCTAGAGAATATAGCAAATGTGATGGTATGTAATCTCTGAGGCGAGATTATCAAAAACATTGGCTTCTGCATGGCTCATGGCTCTCCTTCCAGGCCTCCCTCCCTCTCTCAATGTCTCTTGAATCACTCGCTCTGGGAAAAGCCAATTAATGGGACACTGAGATACTGAAGCAGTCCTACAGATAGACCCACATGGAGGGAAACTGAGACCTCTTGCTACTCACAAGCCAGAGGACTGACACTTGCCACCAGTCAAGTGAGTAAGCCATTTTAGAAGCATGTCCTCCAGCCTCAGAGAAGCCTTTAGATGACCACAACATCTTGTCTGCAACCTCATTAGAGAATGGTATCAGATTCACCCAGTCAAGCTACTGAGCCTTGGAAACCATGAGATAATTTTTTGTTCTTTGAAGCTGCAATAGATAACTAATATACATTTCTCATTAACTTGTTTCGGCTGTCATATTAAAATAGTAATATTTAAAATTCCCTGTTGAATGAGATTTTCTTTTCTTTTTTTTTTTTTTTTAAGATTTTATTTATTTGACAGAGAGAAATCACAAGTAGGCAGAGAGGCAGGCAGAGAGAGAGGAAGAAGCAGGCTCCCCGCGGAGCAGAGAGCCCGATGCGGGGCTCGATCCCAGGACCCTGAGATCATGACCTGAGCCGAAGGCAGAGGCTTTAACCCACTGAGCCACCCAAGCACCCCGAATGAGATTTTCTTAATATTACACATTCAAAAAATCTATTTTTATCAGAATATTTTATTTCAAGAATTAACACTTTTTTTGAAAAGTAAAAATAATATAGTTACTTCCCTGAGTATAAAGAACTAATCCTACAATAAAAGACAATTACAAAATTAAGCAATTAGAAGTACATAATTCTCTGCATTCAATTATACTCTATTACAAATCTATTTTTAAAAATCTCATGTATTTTGGGATTTGAATGTTTCGAACAACAGAAAGAACAAGAACAAAACAGCTCCTTTTGCACCTGTGATGTTAAGATACGTCAGCTCTGTCTTTATCAAATTCCAGAGCAATCTTTAAAGCAGTGCTATTGAGGCCAACAGACTGCATGTTACATATGATAGAAACGACTATTCCTCTTGGGGGAACCTTATTATTTATAGGTTCCGCATCCAGTTCTTCGGGAAGGACCAGCAGGACACTGCTGGCGCCCACCGCACCTCCAGTGTGTGAGGCATAATGCCGCTGCTTTCTACAAGAACCATATGTTTGCTTCTTTTCCACAACGCCCCACGCCATTGCGTATTTACCCTCTTTATCCCAGGACATCTCTGTGTTAGGGACTGGTGTCCAAATCATAACCATTGTTTCTGGCTTGAGATATCCGGGTAAAAGATTTTCATGGGAGTTCTTAAAGAGCCCGACTTGGTAACCATACAGCATTGCATTCCCAAATTTCAGAAGGTCACCCACTGTAGACAGAAATCCACCACCAGCCCATTTATAGGAGTTATCCACGTATGGTGTGTTGACAAGACGTCTCTTTTTATTGTAAACATAAAATCTAAAATGAAATAAGAATGGTCATTAAAAACTTAATAGTCTATTACGGACTTTACATATGAGGACGAATAGGGAGATATGTACATGAGACAGGTTGTTTCAACGTACTGATCATACATTCTGAGAAAGCATTCATTTTCAGTCTGATTCAGATTCTAATAAAACACAGATAATTGAGTAATTAAAGCATAGAAAGCGGTTGTTGTTGTTGTTTTCCTACTGGCATGGCTTGCCCATTTTGAGTGTATCAAACTTTTAATACCTGTAAAAATGAATTAATATTACATATGATACATTTGCCTGGTGCATATGCAGAAACACTACTGTCTGGTAGATATTTATAGTCCTTGGGCTCAGCGAGTCATATGTTGCATGTGAGTTTTATAACGAAAAGAGTATACACCGAGATGCTTAAGATTAATATTTGTAAGGAAGCTATACCTCCTGGTTAAAAATGCCATAGGAATACTATGTGTCATGATGTGACGTGGGACTTTCTTGGTGTAGTGAGAGAAGCTGAAGCTTGCAAACCTGTTTGAAACCCAGCATACCCTTACTAGCTAGTAAAATATGCTGGTTTTATTTGATTAACACTTGAAAATTCTTACTACGTGCCAGACATTGTTCTAAGAACTATATCAGTATGAACTAATGTATTCTTGTAACAAGGTTCAGAGGTAGGTACCACTATAATTCCTATTTCACAGATAGAAAACTGAGGCACAGACAGTAGAAATAACTTGTCCCAGACTACATAGCTTGTAAGTGGCAAGACCTGGATTTGAACCCAGGTGGTCTGCTGCCTCTCTGCTTCCGCATCCTAATTTGGGAAGCGGTGACAAAAATATCTTCTTTGCAGAGATGGGAAAACATGTATCAATCACGTTACTTATTTCTGGTAGCTACCTAATAAACGACAGCTGTTACTTACTCATGCATTCAACAGTTACTGATAGAGCACTTCCTGTGTGGGAGGCACTGCTTGAAATGCTGGAATAAAGTGTTAAACAAGAGAGACAAACTACCTGACTTCATAAGGTGTCTATTCTAGTATCATGTAAATGAAATGAAATCACAAAATAATTAAACCAAAAATGAAATGTGGCTTAAGAGAATCCTTTCTTTCAAGATTCTTAATAAAACGTGTCCTGAGGGGCGCCTGGGTGGCTCAGTGGGTTAAGCCTCTGCCTTCGGCTCAGGTCATGATCTCAGGGTCCTGGGATCGAGCACCTCATCAGGCTCTCTGCTCAGCGGGGAGCCTGCTTCCTCCTCTCTCTCTGCCTGCCTCTCTGCCTCCTTGTGATCTCTCTCTCTGTCCAATAAATAAATAAAATCTTAAAAAAGAAGAAGAAAGAGGAGGAGGAGGAGGAGGAGAAGAAGAAGAAAAAAAACGTGTCCTGAGGTTTTCAGAGTGCTGTCCCATCCGTAAGGATCTTCATCTTCATCCCACCGTGGCTGTTCGTAAGACTGTCAGACTGAATCTCACCATCACTTTCACCCACTTTATGGGTAAGGTCTCAAACTCAGACATTTCTTCCTAGAACTAGGGTTATCCAATCCGGCCAACTCTCCAACTGAGCCTGCTTTGTGCCCTCATTGTGACCCCCTCTATTCCCCTTGACTCTTCCCAATTTCCTAGGTCTTCTAGTTCCTAATTTCACTGAACTTTCTGTTCTAGCCTGAACTGTTTCAGCTGTGGTCTCACTAGCACCTTTGGGTCCTTCACTCTTCCAACCCAACCTGACAGTACACCAATCTGCCAATCCTGAATAAACCTAGGTACCCCTTTCTTTGGTTCTTTATCTGGGAAGAAAAGCTGCAGATATTCACATCACAAAGCTGACTGGTATCGATTCACACTCTTGGTAACGGTCTTCACTGCTGCTACCAAATCTCATTCTTTTCCTGGTTATTCCTCACAACAGCTAGTCCCAATCTCTTCCAGTCCTCAGCCCAGCAGACGACTATATCCTTTGTTTTACTGTGAAGATTCCAGAGTACTTTAGACAACTTAGATGGCCTCAAACTCCCATCTTTATCTTAAAATGCATTTATGGGAGCGCCTGGGTGGCTCAGTGGGTTGGGCCTCTGCCTTCGGCTCAGGTCATGATCTCAGGGTCCTGGGATCTAGCTCTGCATCAGGCTCTCTGCACAGAGGGGAGCCTGCTTCCTCCTCTCTCTCTGCCTACTTGTGATCTCTGTCGAATAAATAAAGACAAATCTTTAAAGAAAAAAAATAAAATGCATTTACATTATCATGCATTCTTTTTTCCTTCTCTCCAGTCACTTAAGAAAATTTCCTATTGTTTTTATGACTAATTCTACTACCTGCATCCCTGACTGCCTTTTTGCCTCTATAACCTTATTTCGCCAGTTATACTTCATAGATTATTTTATCTCCTTGCAGTCCATTCTCCATGCGGAAGCCTGAGATTTTGTCTTACCCTTCTTCCATCTGTTTGAAACCTTCCAATGATTACCAGTGTAATTACAAAACCCGAATTTCTTATGATGGCCTAAAAAACAATCAACAGTCCTCAACAGAAGCAGTACCAACTCCTTAAGGGAAATTTTTGGAGGCCTTTTTTTTAGATGTCACAATTACTAGAGAGCTCTTACTAACATTTAGTGGGCAGGGGGCTCAAGGGTCCTAAATGTCCTACGACGTGTGGAAAAGTCCCACACAGTAGTGTATATTCTCCCTTATGGTGGAAGACCTTCAATTATCCTACCGGTAATCATTTAAGTAAAGTATCTGTTTATAATGAGCTGAGATTAGAACCCTCTCATTTTATTTATAAACACAAAGTAGTCTTTGGACATTTTTATTCTACATTAACTTTCTTGAAAGTAACCATGGTGAAAACCGAAGAAAGACTGCGGGCGCCTGGGTGGCTCAGTGGGTTAAGCCGCTGCCTTCGGCTCAGGTCATGATCTCAGGGTCCTGGGATCGAGTCCCACATCGGGCTCTCTGCTCAGCAGGGAACCTGCTTCCCTCTCTCTCTATCTCTCTCTCTGCCTGCCTCTCTGTCTACTTGTGATCTCCCTCTGTCAAATAAATAAATAAAATCTTTAAAAAAAAAAAAAAAAAAGACTGCACTGGATTTCGCTCAGAGCTTTAGCCAGAGGTAGCCACCAAAGGCACCAGTATGACACACCCGTATTGGTCTGCATTTACAGTTGTTACATTTATGATGCTTTTATGTCTTAGGTTGTATCTGACTTTATCATGTCTTCTAATGTTGTGACTAAACCTTACATATCAAAATATCTATAATTTATTATAAATTATATTTCTTTTATTTATTTTACATATTTTAAAAAATGATTTTATTTATTTTACAGAGAAAGTGAGATACAGAGACAGAGCATGAGCAGGAAGCAAAGGGAGAAGGAGAAGCAGACTCCCTGCTAAGCAGGGAATAGGGCTTGATTCCAGGACCCTGTGATCATGACCTGAGCTGAAGGCAGACGCTTAACTGACTGAGCCACCCTGGTGCCCCTTATTTTTTATTTTAGTTGAGTAGTGAGGCGCCTGGGTGGTTCAGTTGTTGAGCATTGGCCTTTGGCTCAGGTCATTATCCCAGGGTCCTGGGATCGAGCCTCACATCAGGCTTCCTGCTCAGTGGGAAGCCTACTGCTCCCTCTCCCACACCCCCGCTTATGTTCCTTGTCAAATAAAATCTCTAAAAAAGAAAAAAAAAAAAAGGAGTAGTGAGTATAGGTTATAGATCATATAACCATATAGATCATTTCAGGAAACTAAAGGAGGTATAAAATACTTGTTCAAATAAGGGCGGGGGGTGTCTAATGGCACTGAGAGTCACTGTCCAATGCAATTTAGCCCCTACTTACTTCTGTGTTCTCATCACTTACAACATCTTGCCTTGCTTCTTTTTATGTCAGACTTATTTCTGTATTTGCAACAAGGCAATTTAGATTTCCTTATCAGTCATGTCTAAAATGTATTTTAAATAGATCCTCTACATTCTCTATTACTCTATATAACATTGCTTTGTTTTATTTTCTTCATATCAGTATCTGAAATTCTTAGTCTACATGTTTGTCTCTTCCCATAGAATGTAAGAGTCACAAGGGCAGGAGCCTTACCAATATTGCTCCTTGATGATTCCCCTATCTAGAACAGTACCTGCCACCCACTAAGTGCTCATTAAACATGTTTAGGGGTGCCTGGTACAAGCATCTGACTTCAGTTCAGGTCATGATCTTAGGGTCCTGGGATCAAGCCCAGTGGTGGCAGGTTCTGCACTCAGTGGGGAGTCCCTTCGCCCTCTCCCTTTGCCTCTCCCCCAGCTTGTGCTCTCTCTCTCTCTTAAGTAAATAAAATTTTTTAAAAAAATTAAAAAGCCAAAAAAAAATATTCAGTACATGAAAGCATCATTTGTTGGCCAAATAGTTAATGGAGACAACTTGCAAGGCACTGGAGAGACTAGTTAAAACATACACTGTAGCTGCTTTCAAGGCACTATGAGCCTTGTCAGACAGTTCTAAACTCAAAGCACTATATGAATCACCTGGGGATCCTGTTAAAATGAAGATTCTGCTTTAGTTGGTCTGGGAAGGGGTCACAAAATTCTGCAATTTTAACAAGCTCCCAGGTAATGTCAATACTGTTGGAGCCTGGACCACATTTCAAGGAACAGGTTGTAGGGTGACTACCAAGATGGATGGGAGGAGTCCTGAGCACTAGTGAGAGTGAGCCTTATTCAAATGGCTGATTACAAAGGCCAAGCTGGGGAGCAAAGCAGTTCCATTTGGCTATAGCAGAGAGCTTGTGGGGTAAGTGGTAGAAGGTGATGCTGGAAGAGTGGAGAGGGGACAGGTCACAAAGGCCTTTCTGTGCCATGCTAGAAGCTTTGACTTTGACTCCTTCACTTCAGTTAAAAAAATGCTCTGTTTTCTGTATCCTAAGGGAAAAACAACTTTTTAAAAAAATTATTTCTTTATTTGTCAGGGAGAGAGAGAGAACACAAGCAGGCAGGGTGGCAGGTAGAGGTAGAGAGAGAAGCAGGCTCCCCACTGAGCAAGGAGCCCAATGCAGGACTCAATCCCAGGACCCTGGGATCAGGACCTGAGCTGAAAACAGCAGCTTAACCAACTGAGCCACCCAGGTGTCCCAGGAAAAATAACTTTTATCTTTTTATCCTTGTTATAGCTTCTAGCTGCCAGTCCTTTCTCCCTCATCATTTACTGCCAAACTACACAGAACAGCTCAGACCGTCTGTTTCCAGGCACTCACCCTCTCTAGTCCTTTTCAACTCCTTAAAATCTGGCTTCTGGTCCACCATCACTAAACAGCTTTCTTCTGGATTTTCAAGGCTCTTCTAATTCTCTTGTATAGTCGATATCCTATTTGCTTCCTGCAGCACTGTTAACCAGCACTTCCCTGATACCCAATCTTGGCTAGTCTGCAGCTCTGAGCTCTCTCTTCTAGATCTCAAACCCACGATTTCCTATATCCCTCTAATCACTGCAGCCCTTGTGCCCAGGTCTTCCCTTCTACAGAGAAAACTTTAGGTCTGCATTAGTACCACAACCCTTCTTCCCAATCAGATTCTCTACTAGCATTAGTAATTCTCAAATCTGGTTTTGGAGAAGGGCAGGACAGTTATTTTTCAGAATCACCTGTGGGCCTCCTCTCTCAACATGTACCCTTCCCTCAAAATTCATAACTTTGGAGGTCTGTGGGCATATATAATTTGAAAACTTACTCCTTTCTTCCTTCAAGAATCTTCCATGTCCCCTAAAAGTCCAAGTCATAATACTGGGTGAACCAAGGTGGCCAAAGGCATGTGCTTTGAAGATTAAAAAAAATTAAGAAGACCACAGAGAATCTAAATATGCTCTCTTGAAAACCAATGACTAAGGGGCCCCTGTGTGGCTCAGTGGGTTAAAGCCTCTGCCTTCGGCTCAGGTCATGATCTCAGGGTCCTGGGTTGGAGCCCTGCAACAGGCTCCCTGCTCAGAGAGGAGCCTGCTTCCTCCCTCTCCCTCTGCCTGTCTCTCTGCCTACTTGTGATCTCTGTCAAATAAATAAATAAAATCTTAAAAAAAAAAAAAAAACCCAAAAACCAATGACTTAATGTGTGTGCTCTTCTCGTTTCTCAAAATAAACTTTTTTTTTTTTTTTTTTCCTTAAAGTAGGCTCCATGCTGGGAGGCTTGGACTCATGACCCCAAGATCAAGACCTGAGCTGACACAGAGTCAGAGGCCCAACTGACTAAGCCATCCAGGCACCCCTCAAAACAAACATGTCTAAAACTAATCTCTTCCAAATGTTCTTCTCTTACTTCTCCTCTCCATTATTTAAAACCTTGGTTGAGGGGCACCTGGGTGGCTCAGTTGGTTAAGTGTTTGCCTTTGGCTTGGGTCATGATCCCAGGTCCTGGGATCTGGTCCCACATTGGGCTCCTTGCTCAGCAGGAAGCAAGCTTCTCCCTCAGCCTGCTGCTCCCTCTGCTTATGCTCTCTCTCTCCCCCTCTGGCAATACGTAAATAAAATCTTAAAAAAAAAAAAATTACAACCTTGGTTGTCTCTCTTGCCCTCAACTCTCACATCCATCAGGATACTAAATCCTATTATTTAATCTTCGCTTTGTGACTTACCTTTTCCCTTTCCTTCATTCCTATGACTTCTCCCATATTTTAGGTCCTCATTACTTTCTTCCTGAACTCTAATTATATATATATATATATATTTTTTTTTTTTTTTTTTGAGAGGGAGAGCGAATCTTCAGCGGGTTATACGCCCAATGCACAGCCCTATGATGGGCTCAATCTCACAACCCTGAGATCACAACCTGAACTGAAATCAAGAGTTGGGAGCTTACTGACTGAGCCACCCAGGTGCTCCATTCTGATTATACTTCTAATTCCAGCCAACTGGATCTAAAAGAAACCACATAATAAAAATACATTTTCTTGCTGACAAATATATTTCTTACAGTGAACTCTGAGCCTGCAAACTAGGAGAGAACTACCTATATATTTTCACTGATAATCAGCTTTGTGTAACTTTAACAGTAAAGCATTCCAAACCACTTATGTCAAGGCTGGAAATCAGGATTCTTAGTCATTCTTCCCTTAAGGTATAAAAATGTGGAGAATTCTAGACTTCAGTCTAGAACTCTATACTTTTAAGTAAACAAATTCTAGGCTTTAATCTCTTGATTCCTTTTCACAGAGGACAATTAATGGCTTTTCATGGAAATAATTTTGTTCAACTAAAAGGTAAGTTTACTATTTCAAATTGCTAAGGAATTTCTGCAGTAAAAAGAACGCAATATAGACACGAGTTCTTGAGTAAGTTACTGAGACATCTCTGTAACTGAATAACTGATGGAATACTGCCAGATAACAAAGAGCCTCTTATTTATTTAAGAATCTCTAGATTCTGCACTAGAGCACTGAATAACTAGATATCTACAACTACAAACTGAGAAATTCAGAATACTTTTATTTCTGCAATGCTTCTTAAATGCCTTCAGTAATAATTACGTACTGGTTTGTGTTTTATTGTTATGAGAAGTTTAAAAACCCACAGAATTTAAAATGCATATAATAAAAACCAATCCCAATTTAACATTTAGCATTAATATTTGAAACCTATTACTATAGAGTCTATCAGCTAATGGCATAGAAAAGAGTTTCATGAAAAACAGTGCTTAGGATGCCTGGGTGGCTCAGTTGGTTAAGCATCTGCGTTCAGCTTGGGTCATGATTCAATGGTCCTGAGATCAAGCCCCCACCAGGCTTCCCATTCAGTGGGAGCCTGCTTCTCCCACTCCCCATGCTTTTGCACTCTTTCTCTGTCAAATAAATAAAATCTTTAAAAAATGCTTAATTTTAGAAGACACTTTTGCAAATAAAAATAATAATCATCATAAAGGTAATAATAGAAAGTAAAGACCGTATCTATAGTGCCAAAATACAGCAAACACTTCAGAAAATATCCATTGTATTTGCTTTTGGTCCCATCCAATTATAAAAGAGATTTTTGTTGCAAGTGTTGTGCCAAACTCACGGAATATGAACAGAGTCTAAAAATAAGCTAATGCATTGATTAGGGATTCCCCTATCAACAGAATGTCTTTCAGTGTCAAGAACAATCAGTCCACTCCCCCATGGGCATTTGCTTCAAGGTTTATTTTAGTTTACTTGCCTATACAGAACATACTTGTTATATAGAATCAATATATCTATTTGTGTAAACTAAGTCAACATTCCTAGTCTTCCATTTAAGAAAGTTCCAGTTTTATTCAGGACAATGTACCCTGCTAAAAACTAATTTCTCTGCATCTCTTACAGCTAAGTGTGGCCTGTTGCTAAAATTCTGGCTGAAGAAATATAAGTAGTATTTTGGGGTAGGATTATAGGGAAATATCTTAAAAAGGTGACAGACACTAGGACTGATTGTTTTGAACACACACACACACACACACACACAGAGGAGCAAAAAGATGCTAAGTATTTACTCTTGGGTTACAATAACTCTAAAAAGCCTAGGTTAGGATAATATAAATATATTTAATTTATAATTATTATGAAGGAGTGAGTAAACACCAATAAAGCTGCAAACTTTTGCTGGAAATTTTATTTCCTGCAAAATGACAAACATAAACGAATAGAAACATATGCATTTACTAAGTTTTACTTCAAGTTTTTTTTTTTTTTTTAAATATTTGTCTTTGAAGTTTCCTTTTACTCCCTGAACTCCCTTAAAAAGCTGGTGCCTTTAAGCTCTTTTAAAATAATTATTAACAAAAAAAGAATCAAAGTAGAGTTTAAGAGTCCCAAGTAGATACTGCATCAAGTAAAATAAAGATGAAGCGAGTGGACAGACCATTTTCACAGGTAACATTCTTTCTTTTTTTAGTGCCCTTTTCAGCAACCCATTTAATATAACTAAAATGAATCAACTACCCCTTTAGCACCATTCCGTACTTCCAAATCTAACAAACTCAGAGCTGATAGGAACTTTTAACAGAAGAAAAGGAAACCCACTGTCTTTTTTTTTTCTTCAAAGAATGGGCAATAAAATGAAATTAACTCACCATCATATGCCTTATTTTGATGATTTTGCAAGTCATAAATTACTCATTAAGAAAACAGCAAACTGCTTTGCAGTTCTGTACATTCAAAGACTCTTAATTTTCAGTTTAGAAAACAGCTCAGTGATGATACCTAATGTTCTTCTCTCCCTTATATATAAGTGTAGGCATTCATTATCAAACACCTAGATTTAAATCAAAATAAAATCATGCATCCACACCATCTTTACTAAAGAATTTTTTTTTTATACTCAATTGGCAATCTCCAGTATTCGTCAGTTTTTCTTATGCTTTCCAGTACAATGTAATGTTGGATCCCAAAATAATAAACACTAATTGAAGTGGTTGAGAACTACAGGCCATTTTAAAATTAAAATTCATTGCTTGCTGCTAACCTAATTTCTTTTAAGTCCAAAAAAACCTCCTTCAGGCTGATTTGCAATGCATATTTAATCCTTTTAAATATACTCGTAATTTTAAAATGGTAATTTAACTAAATATAACAGAAGACTGAACAAAACTAATATAGGGATAAGATAAAGCTAAAATAATCCCACAATTTCATCTATTTCAAGTACCATTAAGCCATCTGCAAAGCATGTACTAAGAAAAATATGCAAAGTAAAAGTAACAGTTGATTTGTTAAAAACCTTACCTTTCTAGTGAACCAAATAATAATGAGTAAAATGGAAAACATAACCATAAAACTCGTAGTAGTCATTAGTCTCAAAATTCTCTCCCAATGCCTCTTCTACGAATCATAATTTAGAAAAAATTATGATAAAATTTAATTTGGTATATTTCAATGAAACGACTTAAACTTTTACAGGGAGAAAACCCAGCAGGTACCACCTCAACAAAGCAATTAAATCACCACCACCAATGATGGGACAAAACGACTTCATGTGACTTCTGAGAGACATGACAACAAAACGTAATGTATGATCCTGGACTACATCCTGAAGCAGAAATTTTTTTTCTCTCCCCTTTCTTTTGCTATAAAGGACATTAGTGGAAGAACTGGCAAAATTTGAATAGGGTCTATAGAATTGATATAAGTACTGTGCTTATATTAGTTTCCTGAATGTCCTTTTTAAAAAAAAACACACACACATTTAATTATTTATGGGTGAAAGGTCTGTCTGCAACTTATTTCCAAATGGTTGAGAAAAAAATAACAGATAAAGCAAATGTGGTAAAAGGATAACATTTGGGGGAATCGGGGTGAAGGGTATATGAGAATTCTTTGTATTTAGTTTTATAATTTATCTTTAAGTGTTAAATCATTTCAAAATTTTAAGAAGTTAAAAATAGTAACAGATAAACAAAATATTAGTTACAACATAAAAAAACGGATGATGGGAGAGCAAATTATAGATAAATACACATGATAGGAGCAATTTTGGTTTAATTATGCAGGAGTTTAATTATTGCTGTCTCTCATCCAAGGATCCTGGAATACTCTGCAGCAAATACATTCAATTTCCCTTACTTTATAGATGGAAAAACAGACATGTAGAAAAGCTCTCAAAATGTGGCGAGTGTGATTTTTGGAATGGAGACAATGAAAGTCTGACTTTTAATGAACAGCACAGTGTTAAAATGTGATATAGTGAGACACACCAAAGGTATCATTTACCTTGCTCTATTGTAAATCACTGGCTCATTTTCCTCCTGCACAGTTGTCAGCATATCCAAGTCATGGAATATTTTCTGCATATAGTCCAAATATTTATATCCTGAAGCTCTTTCTACTATGGCTGCCAGTAGGGTATAGCCAAAAGTTGAATACAAAAACTGACTACCTTGAGACATCATTGCAAAGGGGGGAAGAAAAGAAAATGGTTCATTATTATTTAAAAACATGTAAAATATTTCCCACTGAAAATTGACATACCTTTATCTTTCTACTTTAGCATTCAGAAATAGATCACGGATGATATAGTAACAAATTTAGTCAACTTTGCAATGACCCTGCTTATTCCATGATTTAATGATGATCAGAATATGACTCTACTTCTTTCCATGATAATGAAATAAGCAAATCAATCCTATCTCAAAACTAAATTAAAATCCTTCAAAAAGGTACTAAAACAGGAAGGGAAAGAAAAGCAAATTTGATTTCTTGAGTTTATGATTTTGTTCTTAATATATCTTATACTCATTGTTCAAGGCATAAATTAGTTGTGCACATTCCTATTTTAATAAAGTATATGTAAGTATAAAAACAATTTCAAATAAATATTAAAATACAAATACATATTTAAATACAGCTACTGTTTCAAATAAAAACCTTTGTATCATTTGGGATTCTGGAAACATAGAGTGTATGATCTGTACTAATAACTGGAACCTTATATTTTAAGACAAAATCCATAAATATATTTCTTTCTCCTTTTTAATTTTATCTATATCTATTCATGGTAAAAAAACAACTTTTAAAATGAAAATGGAGGGGCCTCTGGGTGGTTCAGTCATTAAGTGTCTGCCTTCGGCTCAGATCATGATCCCAGGGTCCTGGGATCGAGCCCCACATCGGGCTCCCTGCTCTGCGGGGAAGCCTGTTCTCCCTCTCCCACTCCCCCTGCTTGTTCCCTCTCTCATTGTGTCTCTGTCAAACAAAACAAAACAAAACACAAAATCTTAAAAAAAAAAAAAAAAGGAATACAAGTACATAGACCTATGGTAAATTGAAAGACATTAAGTGGTTTTGGTAGGCATCGTATCAAAAAATACATTTAAAAAATTATTTTTATAGATCAGTTTTTTGGGAAATAAAATTAGTTGACGAAAACCAATTTGTTTAAGGAATGAAGGCAAAAAATAAGTTGAGAAATTTAAGTACTAAATTGATCACTAACTAAATACTGACATATTAGCAATATTTTATCATGCCCTCTTTGGTCCAGATTTTATTTGAAGAACAATTATTACATTTCTCCATAATTTTCCACAAATAGCTTGATCCAGAAAAATCCACTAAATGAACATGAGGCTAAATCTAAACAACTAGCTACCTGTACACTAGGCTTTGTCAAGAATTACAGACAAGAAGGCACACACTGGACTGACGACAAAACCCATGCTACAAGCATCAAGCACATCCAATGCCCTCAGGATGGGATCATTTCAGATTTTCTGAAAATTAATACTTCAGTAATGATGACTTTGTAAGAGAAGGAATTAACACTCACCAGGTTTAAAGAACAAAGGGTCATTTTTAAATAATCTTAGTGATTCAATTGAATTCTCAAACTTTTCTTTCAAATACAATTCACCTTGTTCAAAATCATTCTTTTTCTTGCCAGGTTTTAAGTTCCGGCCTTTGGCATCAGTATCTTGCTCTATCTTAGCTTTAACAAAGTCATTCTTTTCATTGCATTTGCCTCCTTTTTCTTTGAACTCTTTTTCTTGGTCAGATTCCACTGTCCCTTTCATCATCTTCAAGGCTTTGTAAGCTTTCTCTTCTTTCACCTTTTTCATGTCCTTTTCATAATGACGAATTCCACTTAAATGGGAAATCAGTAATCTTGTTGTGACAGAAACCTAATCATAAAAACATGGAAATTCAATTACAATATTAAACTGTATAATAAAAAGTTAGCAGGGGCACCTGGGTGGCTCAGTGGGTTAAGCATCTGCCTTTGGCTTCGGTCACGATCCTCAAGTCCCTGGATGGAGTCCCATTGTCAGGCTCTCTGCTCAGCTGGGAGACTGCTTTTCCCTCTCCCCATCCCTCCCTGTTTGTGTTCTCTTTCTCTCTCTCGCTCTCTCTCTCTCAAATAAGTTAATAAAATCTTAAAAAAAATAAGAAATTAGTGGCCTTGGAATAATGCCTCAGGAATAGTTTCCACCTTAAACTGCTACTGAAAAACATGTCACATACACATCTTCAGCTTTAAGTTTCAGAAAAATACCCAATCGATTATCACTTGAATTAAGAAACCCCTTTAATCCATTAACAATAGTTAAAAACAAACCAAAGAATCTTATGAAACCTTTTAAACAATTTAACATGCGGTTAGTAAAATGAACTGTGAGTTTCATTACCTTTTCACCTTCATATTCTTTTTCTGGGAATTCAGGAACATAATGTTGTACTGGCATATCAAGATCCAGTTTCCCAGCTTCCCACAGTTTGGCAAGAGCAACCATGGTGAGGCTTTTGCTGATACTGGCAATTCTCATAACAGTCTCTGGCTTGCAGGGTACACGGTTCTCAACATCAGCATAACCTAAGCCTTTAGAAAAAGAAAAGCAAAAATTCACTAATAACAGGCTTCATGGTCAAAGGAGTCCTCAAAAACTGAAATAATACTATCTTAGAACAACCCATGTATTTATCTAAAGGAAAAGATATTCCACTTTTATAAGCTAATTAAGAGTGGGTGAGAGTCTTAGTATTGCTGGCAACAGTAAGCCTAACAACTTAATCTTATAACTAAACTGAAATTGCACTCTGTGCACAATAGTAATTTTCCATCTGGTTCAGATATTAATTTTTCTTAGTTTATCCAGACAATTTAGTCATCCACATTTTACATAAGTTATTCTATATTCTTCAAAGAAAACATCATTGTTCTTCAGGTTATATTTACTTTGATTCTTGAGTTTCCACTAGATTCCTTAAAATAACCACCCAATAAAAGTTAATGTGAAAAGGTGTCCTGCAAACCCAATCTTGGTAACCATCAGTTTACCTCAGCTGCAAACCAGAAAAAAAGGTACTAGTAATTCAAAGCTCCTAGAGACTTTTTTTAAAAGTCTGTTTTCATCTTCGGGAGGCTGAAAGTGTGAAAATCTAAGCGATAAGACCTGAGATCTAAAAAGAATGAAAAGATATATAATAATTGTTTTTAAACTATAAATATAGATTACGCTGAAAAATATTTGCAGGGAAAAAAAGCCCTCACCCGTAAAGCTGACATTTATGTAATTTTTGATTACAGCATTTCCCATAAATTGGGTATGCTGACCAGGCTTGGGGGAAGAATCATTTTTCTTTAAATTCAAAACATTATTGCTCTTAAAACTTTTAAAAGTACTAATTCCTTTACACGATGTCTGAAACATTTCCTAAATGTAGGGTTCCTAAAAACCTGGGATGACCAGTTGGACCAAATTATGTGTAATGGGTAAGTAAATCAAATTATAAAATACGCTTTGATAAAATTATCATAAAATGATTAGAAATCTCTTTCCCGGGGCGCCTGGGTGGCTCAGTGGGTTAAGCCGCTGCCTTCGGCTCAGGTCATGATCTCGGAGTCCTGGGATCGAGTCCCGCATCGGGCTCTCTGCTCAGCAGGGAGCCTGCTTCCTCCTGTCTCTCTGCCTGCCTCTCTGCCTGCTTGTGATCTCTGTCTGTCAAATAAATAAATAAAATCTAAAAAAAAAAAAAACCAAAAAAAAAAAACCTCCTTTCTCTAAAAAAAAAAAAAAAAAAGAAATCTCTTTCCCAAAGCTTCTAGCTTTTGGTTCGAAAAAAATAGCTAACACCTCTGCCCGGCTTAAAAAAAAAAAAAAAAAAAGTAATAAAGGAGATCGTAAACTCCTTTAGACAAGGAATCATGAATGGCCCTAGTTCTTGATACAGTGTATTTTACAGAATAGGGGACTCAATAACCTGTTAATGAAACTGTTAATTAAAAAAGAAAACAAACTTCTGACGTTTTATCCAGAAGTAAGAGTTATCTACAAATATGCAGGTATCGGATTGCTCTATATCCAAGTTTCAGAACAATAAATCCAGCCTTAGAAACAAGCCATTTTTAAGACTTCAAGAGTCACATTTAAATCTTGCTGTTTACAGAAAGCCCGATTCTTTACTGTTAGACATGTTTTGTCTACAATAAGTACGGCTTTATGAAAACTGAACATTTCATGGGATCTACTCCTAGCAGTAAATTTCACTTCATTTCATGAAATCAAAATTTCATTCATCAGCTGGCACAAAACAAGCCAGTAAGTAACAGTTTTCTGAGCCCACCTTCTGACCAGACTTCTTTTCCATCTACAGAGACTCCAACCACTATGCCGGGGGCGCCCACCTCATCCTAAAAGCGAAGGGGAAACGACACATTTCAAACACAAGTCGAAACGCCTCGCACAGCGCACCCCGCGAGGCTCTGGGGCCTTCTTGAGGTCCCGCCCCTGCGTCAGGGCCCTGCCCCTCGGCCCGGGCCCCGCCCACCTCGGTTCCGCCAGCCCCGGCTCTAACGGTGAGGGGCGTGCCTGGTCTGCACTGAGGGCGAAGGGGAGGTTCCCCGGGCGGGCGGTGTGACCTCCGCCCCGACTTGGGCAACCCGCAAGAGCTTCTGACCGTGGCCGGGGAGTCAGGGAACGGGAAGTCCTTCTCGGAAGCCGGCCGCGGGCATCCCACCGCCTGGGATGGGGTCCGCTCGGGCCCGGGAGATGATCACCAAGGGGCCCCATTCCGAGGGGTTGCGGGCGGTGGAGCGCCGGTTTCCCGGCCGCCTACGCCCGCGTCTCCGCACCTTGATCCGGTGCAGCAGGTCGCGGCTGCTGTCGATGGCTCTGGCGAAGCGCCGGGATGGGGGCGGCATCGGGGTCTGTGCAGACCACGGAGCGAGGGGCTGCTCCTGTGGCGGCAGCGGTTCGGCTTGGGGCGATCCCTCGGGGTCGGGGGCCGCCGGGGACTGCGCGGGGGCCGCGCCCCTCAGCCCGCCCGCCAGCTTCACCCCGAGTGCCAGCCCCAGCCCCAGCCCGAGGCCCCCGACCCAGCCGGGGCCGAGCGGCGGCAGCCCGGCGCGCTGGTGGGCTCCGCGCCTTCCGCAGCCCCAGGCCCAACCCCCGGGGGTCGCGGCCCGGGCCGTCAAGGCTGACAGGAGCCGGTACATGGCGTCCGCCGAGAGCCGGCAGCCTCAGAGCTCTCGAGGCTGGGCGGGCGGGGGAGGCACGGCTAGGGGAGGGGACTAGATAGAAGGGAGGGGGCGGTGACCGCGCGTAGACCTTAGCAGTCGACGCCGGATGCCGGAGCGTCGATCGCATCGAGCCTTTCCTCCTCTTTTCCCTTTCTCTCTTTGCGTTTTCTCAGTGTTCGTTCATCTTACCCCACACTGCTTTTCTTCCGTCTTCCTCTGCTCCGATCAAGTGTCACCTCCTCAGAGAAGCCCTTCCAGTTGGCATCTAAATGGGAGTACTCGCCACACCTTTTTGACCCGCCAGTGCGCACACCTCCTTAATAACACTTAACACTTCGTTTCATTGAACTTACCAGACTGTGCCCTCCTTAGAGAGTCGTGATTTTTACTTTTGGATCATCAGCTCTTGGAACAGCGCTGGCACACAGCAGCCGCTGAGCAGGCATCTTCTTTGCCCCTAGGACTCACTCCCTCTTGCCATTTCCTTCCTTTGTGCCTCATTTCAGCTCCTTCCATTTCCCTAAGGCCCTTTTAAAATCTCTTACTTCTGGAGGTCCAGAGCCACACCACATCAAACATTAAGTTATATGTAGACTTATTAAAAACAATTTTTCTTTTTGCTGAAAACATTAAAAAATTTTTGTGCACTTGAAAATTTTTAAGACAAAAGTAATTAATATAATTTATAATTAGCTATGATTTCTGACATCTATAGATGATCAGAAAGTCTTGTGAAATAAGAAATCTAACGTCAAATTGCTGCAATATGTAAAATGTGTATAATCCTAACTGAACAATTAATGGCAATGTTAATTTTGAAGATAATTAAACATTTATCCATTCCTTGTACAACACACACACACACACACACATTTTTTGAAAGCTTCTAGTCCTTAAGTACAGGAGCAATATAACCAATGTTTATAATGACCCTGTGTTCCCTCGCAGGTGGAATGCATACACAGAGAGTTCACAGATTTGAATTGACAAGATAGTGTCAGGGGAAGAAGCTGTAAACATTAAGTTAATAATTGTTTAATTATTTAAAAGGCAATAATGGTAACCACACCTAGTCAGGAGATATTGGGGCTAAATATAAGTGTTGGGGCTGCTAACAAAGCTGCCAACCAGAAGAAATCGGGGTATCCTAAGATTCGGGAGTTTGGCACTGAAACTCACAGAGGTTTCTGGAGCACCACCTGCAGTTAGAGTGGACAGGTGCATTCTGTCAAGATGGTATTGTTGGTTCCCACCCTGGGAACCCCACTACTCCAAGCACATGACAGCAAGAGCAAAGTGTAAAAGACATAGCTAGTCATGATTACAATGGGTGCTCACTTTATCATGCTTTTAAAAATTGTACATATATATTTTATGTACTCTTCTGTACATCTTATTGGATGAAAAATGGAACAGAAGCACAGAGCCATGCAGAGAGCAAAAACCAAGTTTCTGGTGGCCTTCTACCAGTTTAGAACCAGGAAGAGGCCACCCAAAGTATGGCTTCTGTGAAGGTAATGGAGAATAAATGCTCTCTGTGCAAGCCAAGTACCTAGGAGGCAACCAAACCAAGCAGCTGGCAGATTTATGGCTGTGGGTCAGGAGACCAGAACTCCACTGTTTTAGCTTGCTCTGGACAGGGAGTCATAGAAACCAGATAGAAGAAAAGTAAACAACTACACAGGGAGGGGAGGGGGGAAGAAAGGAATAGAGGAAAAGGAGAGGAAAGAAAAGGACAAAGGAAATAAATTTTCACTAAAATAAACCCACAAACCAACTTTCTAAAACATTTGAAGGAAAATACTTCTAAGAAATACTGGCAACAAAATCAAGAATCAAAAAGTGAAATCAGGGGCACCTGGGTGGCTCAGTGGGTTAAAGCCTCTGCCTTCGGCCCAGGTCATGATCCCAGGGTCCTGGGATCGAGCCCTGCA
>NW_019154115.1:16111656-16121083 GCF_002288905.1 Enhydra lutris kenyoni | reverse complement strand
TTTAACCCACTGAGCCACCCAGGTGGGTTAAAGCCTCTGCCTTCGGCCCAGGTCATGATCCCAGGGTCCTGGGATCGAGCCCTGCATCAGGCTCTCTGCTCAGCGGGGAGCCTGCTTCCTGCTCTCTCTCTCTGCCTGCCTCTCCGCCTACTGTGATCTCTGTCTGTCAAATAAATAAATAAAATCTTAAAAAAAAAAAAAAGTGAAATCATGGGCAACCCTCTTGGGTCTCCTCCCTCTTTGGCAACTTTATACTGTCAATAAACTTTGTTTTGCTGCCCACCAAAAAAAGAAAAAAAAATGAAATAACCTCAAACAAATGAAAGCAGTAGAACAATCTATAGGAAATGAGAAAAAAAGAGGCCATTCTCTGGTTTTAAAAAAGCCCCAAGAAACCCCCCAAAAACACAGTGGGTTGACAGAAAACAAAGTATGTTCTTTCAAAGAATCCTTTGTTTTGTATTCACAAAACAAACCAGGGATTATGAAAAAACTAGGAGTAAGTGAAACAACATAAGGACATAAAAAGGAAATTATCAGAAATTGTGGAAATAATCATGGGAGATTTAAAAAGAGCATCTTTTCTGAAATTGGACGTATGAATTTGGTGGGCTGTCTCTATGTGAGGTCAGCTTTCGTTTTCCCTTAACGTTTACTTTTGCAGGCTAACCTTCTCCAGCTGCTTTAATCGTTCTTTATATCTGAAGGTTTTGAGGCTCCAGACTGGCTCTAAGAACTAGTTAGACAGAGTGCTTGAGGGTCCACCAGTAAAGTAAGCCTATCACCTCCCCTCCTCTGGACAGTCAGTATATTTACCAGTTGAATCACAACATTGGTTCAGAATGAATATGTGGTCAGCAATCAAGTCTTTTTTTTTTTTCTCTTTTTACGTAAACAATATAGTCAAACCCATCTTCCCTTCTATATCATATATTTTCAAGATTGATTAACCTTCCTCTTATCTGTTTTGGCTAAGTATTTCCATTGGTGGTGGTATTGTTGCTGTTTGAGAGAGAGAAAGAGAGAGAGAGTGATATTTTAGAGAGTGAGCACAGGTGCACAGGGGAGGAGCAGAGAGAGAAGAGAGAATCCTTAAGCCTGCTCCATGTGCCCAGCAAGAGGCCCGATGAGGGGCTCAATCTCACGCCTCTGAGATCATGACCTGAGCTGAAATCAAGAGTTGGACACTTAACTGATTGGGCCATGCCAGTGCCTCTCCATTGGTATTATTTTTAGCCTAAATTCTGACATAGTCTATATTGTAAACCTTTTAACTTTCTTATCATCTGCAAACAACATGTTTTGCTTGCATATGTCTTGTTCAAATATTGAATATGTCTTGTCTTGTTCAAATACTCAATATGACTGGACCTCCTACAGAATGTATAGTACACCGATAGAATCTTTTCTCCAGGGGATCGGAGATCCAGTAGCCAGTTCTCTTTATATGGTTGTTCAAACCAGAGCCCATCATTGCCATCTGTGACACGCTAGTGTGTGATGTCCCTGAAAGTACTTCTGTTTCTTCTGTTTTCCTCTTCAGAATGTTTCCCATTGCACTTCTTTTTTTTTTAAGATTTTTATTTATTTATTTGACAGAGATCACAAGTAGGCAGAGAGGCAGGCAGAGAGAGAGGGGAAGCAGGCTCCCCGCTGAGCAGAGAGCCCAATGCAGGGCTCGATCCCAGGACCCTGAGATCATGACCTGAGCCGAAAGCAGAGCCTTTAACTCACTGAGCCACCCAGGCGCCTCTCCCATTGCACTTTTAATCTCAGGTTCTTTAAAGGCTGTCACAGAACCCTACCCTTAAATCATCCAATACATATATATGGATATCTGCTCTTTTTCAGACGAAGTAGGTGCTGAGGTTACTAGGCTTACTCAAAAAAGGCACATGCCCAGCCCTCCTACAGATTATGAGGCTGGAGGGTAATATACTCACGAGTCCTATGAACACACAAGTATGTGTATAATTCTGACTGTAATAAGTGCTGTGAAGGAGAGATGCATCCTGTGTTGAGAGGTTATGATGGTGAGATTTTATATCATCTGGAAGATTTTTCTGTTGATGTAAAATTAGATCTAAGACCTTAAGGATAAATGGGAATTAACTTGGTCAGAGTACAGACTGAAAGAGAGAGAAAGTATTCCATGCAGAGGAATCAGCAAGAACAAAGACCCTGAGGTAGGAGGGAGGAGGTTTCATTTGAGGAATTAAAAGGTCATGGTGGCCATGAAGAACAAAGGGGAATGGAGTGAGAGATGAGGCTGAGAACTGGCATTCAAGACCCTATCTCCCTCTCCTATTTCTTTGGAAGAAAGACTCCTCTCCTAGAGCTGCTTCTTGCCACAAGCCCTGTTCTACGATATCTCAGTACAGTTTATAAACTGTACATATCTAGTATTGCTATTTGTTTTCTTTTGGGATTTTGGGATAATCTCAAAATTTCTTCATCACTCATACTCTGTGCTTTGGTGTGGAGGTATCAGAGGTCATAAATATTACTGTTAGCTTCCTGCCCCACCTTCCAACCACAAGAATTCAGAGCACTTCCTCTTTCATGTTGCTACTTTCTGTGTTACATTTGTCACTCCATACTTCTAACGTTTTGTTTGGGTGGTTTATTCTTTGATCCCTTAAAACGTAGTTGAGGGTACACCGACTTTGGATGGCAGCCTGGGAGTATTTATTAATTGTTAAAGAAATGCTTATAACGTATGGCCCAGCAAGATCATTTTGAGGTTATATACAACAGAGCTGTGATTTTCAAAGCATGGCATTTGGACCACCATCATTTGCATGACCCGAGTACTTGCTAGAAATGCAAATGTTCAGGTTTTGCCCAGATTTACTAAATCAGACACTCTAAGAGGGGTGCCCAGCAATCAGATTTTTTTTTTTTTTTTTGAGAGAGAGAGAGAGAGAGAGGGAGCTCAGTGGGGAGTCTACTCAGGATTGCCTCTCTCCCTCTCCCTCTGCCCCTACCCAGTTGCTCACTCACTCGTGGACACATTCAGTCTCTCTCAAATAAATGAATAAATCTTAAAAAAAAAAAAAAGGCAATATGAGAAATCCTTGCAGTGATGGACCTTTTCTCTATCTTGACTGAATTGATTCTCTGCATCCTGGTTGTGATATTATACTATAGTTTTGCAAGATGTTACCATGGGGAAACTGGGAAGAGGGTACACAAGATCCATCTTATTTCTTGGAACTGGGTGTGAATCTACAATTATCTCAAAATTTGAAAGAGTTTATTTAAAAATAAAAGATGTAGTATGAACCGGGATGAATATTCTGAAACTGAAATACAGCCATGTGTATCCCCTACTTAAATGCTTTAAAGCTCCCTCAACCACCAGCAGAAAGTCCAGACCCCTGTGGTTCATCATGTGGCAGAATAACCTATTGAGAAAAACTCTTTTTTTTTTAACCTTTTCAGAACTGGATTTACCATAAAGAAATGAACCACATTTCCTTTCTTGTCAAGAGGGCAGTGAGACCTCTTGAGTTCTGAAGGTCTGGGCTTTCCTTACCCCCTGGAGGTAGTTAACAACTGAGGATGGTTGTCGAAAGGTCTCTACCCACCCAAGTGTGTGCAAGTAGGTGTGGTCTTTCCCAGCTATC
The DNA here is from genome assembly GCF_002288905.1 of Enhydra lutris kenyoni. NCBI lineage: Eukaryota > Metazoa > Chordata > Mammalia > Carnivora > Mustelidae > Enhydra > Enhydra lutris. The sequence goes on along the minus strand of NW_019154115.1, from coordinate 16,117,454 downwards.
TACTTTGCTGTGCCGAATCCCTTCCCAACTGGGTAGAAAGGAATTTAAGTGACATCTCTGTCTGGTCCAAAACCTTTTCAGCCACAATTTGCTATGAAAGTAGTGTAATGGGGCACCTGAGTGGCTCAGTTGTTAAGCGTCTGCCTTCAGTTCAGGTCATGATCCCAGCATCCTGGGATCAAGCCCCACATTGGCCTGCTTCTCCCTCTCCCAATCCCCTGGTTGTATTCCCTTTCTACTATCTCTCTCTGTCAAATAAATAAATAAAATCTTAAAAAAAAAAAAAGGAGTGTAATATCAAGGGAATATTCGGTTGCTCTAGGTACTATTTCCTTTGCCAAGTGCAGTTCAACACCTTCTCTCCAGGAGCTGGGCAGGCTGCCTCTTGCATGGAGGCCATGGCAGGGGTTGAAAGGGGCCTTCTGCTTGCTTGCTTTCATCTCCCTTTCCCTTCCTTCCAGTCCCTTGCCCTCACAGTCACCACCAGGAGCAGTTGTGGGGCAGGGAGCCCACAGGAAAATAGTGGTCGGTGCAAGCTCCGAGTGTGGCCCTGAGTCTGGGCCAGGCAGCTGGCAGAGCCTTAGAGAGCCTGCCCCTAAAAGGCATGGTTTCCTGTGTACGTGGAGTGGGAGCCTCCCGAACAGGGAGCCTCCCGAACCTTTGCAAAGCTCAGGGAAGACCTCCCAGGACCATGCTAGATGCTGATGGGGTTAAGTGTCCAGAGAGGATTCCCACCTGCAAGCAGCCTCCATGGACCTGGGGACCCCCACAGAACACCGCAGCAGCAACAGCCATAGATGAGGGCCAGCAACACGACCCCACAACTTTCTGGGGTTCTTGTCTAATACTAAGGAGGTATAAGGGGTCCCTCCCCTACAAAGAAGGTCAGTATAGTGCTTTTTACCAACCTTGATGGGTGGAGCTTCCGCTAAATTTGATTTGATTTATGCAGATGAAAAGATAAGGTGTTATTTGTACCCTCAGCCCCAGGGACACTGCCTTTTTTTTTTTTTTTTTTTAAGATTTTGTTTATTTACTTGAGAGAGAGAAAGAGAGCAAGGGGGAGGGGCATGGGGGAGGGAAAAGAAGACTCCCAGCTGAGCTGGGAGCCCAAAGTGGGGCTTGATCCCAGGACCCCGAGATCATGACATGAGCCAAAGGCAGACACTTAACCGACTGAGCCACCTGGGTGCTCCAGACACTGCCATTTAAATGAGTGTTCTTCAGCCCTGAATCAAGGTGGAGGGGATATTTGTCATTCCTTTGGGTCCCTTCAAAACCCTTCCTTTCTTTGAGAGAATTTCTTATGAATGCCACCTCCCTAAGGAATAACAATGATAATAGGAAAATCTTACACAGTGCTATCCGGTGCCAGGCACAGGTCTAAGCTCTTTACACATCATTTCATCTAAACATCATGCCAACTCCCCAGGCAGCTGGTGTTCTCATCCTTGTCATCTTAGGTGGAAATGGAGTAGAGGGAAGTGAAGTAATTTGCCCGCAGCCTCACACCTGGCAGGTGGTAGTGTCAGGAATTTATTTTCCCAGTTTCCCTTCACTTGGGGGCACGTGTGTGAAGTAGGCTCCGCCAATCAGAGGTGCCCACTTTGGGAAGCTGGTAATGCCATCAAGGGCGTTTCCTTGGACCAGATTCTCGTCCAGTGTCAAGTGTCTCACTGGGCAGCAGGGCCTGGGCTATGCTCCAGACTGCGCAGCTGCTCTCATGTTCCCAGCCTCAGGGAGTGCCCCCCTGCTAACTCCCTGCGTGTCTCCTGCATATCTGCTCTCAGGCATAATTAAAAATAGCGCCCTTTCCCTCTTAAATGGGGCAAGAAAATATACAGTCATCCCATCCAGTATGTCTCAGGAAAATTCCTTTCCTACTATGGGCTATAGGGTTCTCTGTAATTGGCAGCTTTCAATATGCTCCCTCCTTTCCTACCTCCCTCATCTCCCACTTCTCACCTGGGCTCTTGACTCAGTTCTCTGAAAACAGGCTGCTGGATGGCTCCAGGCCTTTGCACAGACTTTTCTTCCTAGAATGATCTCACCACCAGTGTTCATAGGGCAAACCCTGCTCCCTTCCTGCCTCCATCTTGCCCTATATTCCCCTCTGTGGCTCTTAGCCCTGTGGTACAACTTGACCTAACTTTTTGGATTTGCCAATGATCCGTGAGTTCCTTCAGAGTCCAGACTGTTTCATCTGGGTTTAGCCCTAGTGCCTGGCACATGGTAAGCTTTCAACAGGTATGCATTGAAAATCTATATGAATGAGTGTAAAATCATACTTTTTATAGAAACATAGGTGCAGTCTGCTGCTAGAGTTTCTGAAGGTTTTCATTTGTTTGTCTTGATTTTGAGCTTGAGAGAATCCTATTGGAGCATTGGAAAATGGAATTCATATTGGGAGAAGACCTTAACAGCACTGGGCTATCTCAACCCCTTAGGGAGGAGAGCTCACCATTATTAGACTTTATTATGTGCTGGCTACTTTACACACATTTGTTCATTTCATAGTGGGCATTATCTCCCAGACAAGAAAGAAAACTGAGGCTAAGAGAGGCTAAGTTGCTTACAGAAATAAAATCAAATGGAACAACTGGAACTAGGGTTTGCTCTGAGGTCCACCCATTTCCTTGCTTTGCTCCGTGGGGATTTGTACAAAGTGATTCAGGCAAGGGAGTACGCATTTGATGTGGAGACTTACAGGGGAGGAAGGCTACATCCTCCATTCCCTGTCCAACATTTCTGCACACTGTCTTTTCAGCCTGTTTCTTTGGCTCTATCTTCAAACGGAGACAAAACAGCCTGTGGTATTACTGTAGGACTGTAAAGCTGAAAGCCATATTAGAGGTTTTCTAGTGTGGTGGTTTTCATGGGATGGGGCTTTTGGAAAGGTACTGAGGTTTTTTTTGTTTTGTTTTGTTTTGTTTTGTTTTGTTTTGCTTATCCTAACTGGAGGAGGGGAAAAGGGTCCCTGACGTTCAGTAGAAGGGGGCTCAGGATGATTCTGAAAGCCCTTCAGACTGTGGCAGAGTTGTGCTGGCAAAGATTTCCTCCCTGACCAGACTCTGGCCGGCCTCCTCTGAGCCCTCTTCTTGATTCAGCTTCAGCCTTCGCTGTAAAAAACGTGAACTGACACTTACACTTTCTAGTGGGCCTGCCTGACCAAACTCAAGGCTGCCCAAAGCATTTACGGTTTGTTTCAGTCAACACCTGAAGATAGGCCTCTGCCTCCCAGGCCCTGTGGGTGGGTAGGAACCTAACTTGAGCAAGTAGCCGCTAACAAACCCAGATGGGTTTCACACCGACAAGCACCTCACCCAGGTTTTAGTAACATGCCCTTCCCTGACCCTGTTCATTCTGGCCCCTCACTGCTCCCTCATTCTTCCTTTGAAATACTCCTATCACCTCGGCAGGAATCAGAATGGCCCTCAGCTCTTTCCCCCACTGCCGGTAGTTCCTGAAGAGAATCTGTTTTCACCACATTAACTGATGCCCTACTGTGTCTACATTTGACAGTGCACAGTGGATTGTTCATCCCCAAATACTACCCTTCAAAAACAGAGTTCCTTGTTTTCAAAACAAGGTCTTACAGGTGTGTTCACTTTGTGATAATTCATGGAGATGTATACTCCTAATCTGTGCATGTTTCTGTTTTTATTTTACATTTTAATGGAAAAGTTCATGTATAAAAAATAAGAAAAAAATGATAATGAAGGATAAGTTAAGAAATAATTGTTGAAATAGTGTTAAGTGGAGAAAGTAAAACATTCTGATTTTCAATGGCAAAAACACAAACATTGTATAAAGACATGAGAACATGGAGGAAGAGGAATTTGTGGGATTGTAGGGGTTTTTAGAAGTATGTTCTTTAATGGTGTACTTACAGGACACTTTGTTGAGATGTAATTGAAATATAATAAATTACATGTATTTAAAATATCAACTTTGTTAAGTTTTGACACATGTATACACCTGTGAAACCATGACCAAAATCAAGATAATGAACATATCCATCACTCAATAATCCTTTCCTCCCTTTCTACTTATTCCCCTATTCACTCCCCAAACAATTATTGATCTATTTTCTGTCACTATAGATTAGTTTGCATATTTTAGAATTTAATATATATGAAATAATACTATATATATGTGTGTGTGTATAGATATATACATATACATACACATATATATATACACACACATATATATATATATGTTCTTTTGGGGACTTTTCTTCTTTTATTCAGCACAATTATTTTGAAATTAATATGTCCTAATTCATGTGTTAATAGTTCCTTCCCTCTAACTGATAGGTGGCATTGCATTGTATGGATATACCACAATTTGTTTATGTACTTATTGGTAGGTAGACCTTTGAGTTGTTTCCACTTTTTGATTACTACCAATAAAGCTGCTATGGCCCTTCAAGTTTTGTGTGAACATACGTTTTCATTTCTCTTGGGCATATACCTAGGAGTGGAATTGCTAGGTCAGATGATAACCATATATTTAATCTTTTGAGAACCTGCCAGATTGTTTCTCAAAGCAGCTGCATCATTTCACTGTCCCACCAGCACTTATGAGAGTCGTCATTTCTCCATATCCCTGCCAACACTGTCTTTTTGATAGTAGCCATCCTTGCAGGTGGGAAGTAGAATCTGATATGACTCTGCTTTGCATTTCTCTGATGGCTGGTGATGTTGAGGTTATTGGTCATTTGTATACCTTCTTTGGAGAAATGTTTATTCAGATCCTTTGCCCATTTATATAACATTCTCGAAATGAGAAAATTAGGGAAATGGAGAACAGATTAGCGATTACAAGAAGTTATGGCCTAGGGCAGGTGAAGTAGAGAAGGGAGGTGGGTATGCTTATAAAAAGGCAACATGAAGGATATTGGTGATGATGGAATTGTTCTTTATCTTGACTGTGGTAAATACATGAACATATAGTATGTGGGATTAAACTACGCTAAATAGAACTAAACAGAACTAACTAGAAACACACACACACACAAATGAGTGTAAGTAAAGCTGGGGAGGCTGATTTGGATTGGTAGATTGCAGTTATATCAATATCCTGGTTGTCATATTATACTCTAGTTTTCAAGATGGCGACACTGGGGGAAACTGGGTAAAGGGTACATAGGATTTCTCTATATTAATTATCATTGCATGTGCGTCTACAATTATCTCAGAAAAGAAAAAGTGTAGTTTAAAACATGCAATTAAAAAGAATGCTTACGGTCACTTCTTCAGCAAAACATAGTAATTCTTAATGTGTATGCACCTGACAACAGAGGGTCAAATAAAGTGAGGCAAAAACTCCTATATTCAAGGAGAAATAGATGAATCCACTATTATAGTTAGACTCTTCAACTCCCCTCCATCAGAAATGGACAGGCCCTGCAGGCAGAACATCATTAAGGACACAGTGGAACTCATTAACACCATCAACAAACTGGATATAATGGACATCTATAGTCCATTTCATCCAATAAGAGCAGAAAACATGTTCTTCCCAAGCTCACATGGAACATTCACCAAGGCAGACCACCTTCTGGGCCATAAAACACAAAACACTCCTTAACAAATTTAAAAGAAGAGAAATCATACATCTGTTCTCAGACTCCAATGGAATTAAAATAGAAATTAGTAACAGGACAAAAATTTTAAAAATTTAAAACATTTTTTTTAAATTTTATTTTTTATAAACATATATTTTTATCCCCAGGGGTACAGGTCTGTGAATCGCCAGGTTTACACACTTCACAGCACTCACCATAGCACATA